>NC_045441.1:32087886-32089203 GCF_002776525.5 Piliocolobus tephrosceles | reverse complement strand
TTTGTATGCAGACAGAGGCCACCAGTACATCCTTTGTATGCAGACAGGGGCCACCAGTTCACTCTCTGTATGTGGTAGTCTTTGCTGCTCTTCTGGAAGTTGGGTAGAGATGCAGATGCATCTGTTTTCTCTCCTGGTCCTTCTCATTGCCCATGGCTACTTGAAGGACAAGGGAATAGATTCTGTGCCACTTTGGTGGACTTCTCACTTTGATGTCATTAGCTCTCAGCTCTGCTCAGTTGGCAAAGCCAGATACCAGGGTTTAGAAGGTGGTATTTCTGCAGCAGCACATTCCAGTCTCAAATGTTTACAAAGCAAAAGATGAAAGAAAAGTTTGCTGATCAATAAACTATGCAGTATTGAATCCTCTTACTTCTCTTTTTTCTCCATGAATAAATAAATAAATACATAAAGGCTTTCTGGGACTGAAATGATAAGCCTCTTTTTCTTGGAGAGAATCATGTCACTTTGCCTTCATGTGTATTTAAAATATTATTGACCTTGTAAAGACAGGCGTCTCAGAGACCTACCAGCTGAAGGTTATCTAAGTGATAAATTACAGAGCGAAACTGGGGAAACAGCCAGATCTGCTCGCTGAGCTCAGGAAGGCTTGGCTGTGCGCTGAGCTCAGGAGACATTTGTTGTCTCGCCCTGAGTGAAAGTGTCTAACTGTCAGGGCATCACCCAGAAATGAATAAGGCGTTGAAACAGAAAGAGGCTCACTTCTATTCCTGGCCCTCACAGGAAATTCATTAATGGTGCCTACTTCTGAGGTCACTCACTCACGGGTAAAACTAAGCCAGATTGAAAAACTTCAGAAACCAACTGCAGTCCAGCTAGCCCAAAGGCAGATGACTGACTGACAAACATTCTTCAGGCTTAATACAAGTGTGATAGAGGAAATAACACAGTGGGAGATAGGGCTTGTTGTGTCCCTGAGCCACAGAAATGTCTGCAAAGGGTTGGTTGGTACTGGATGGCTCATAGACCAGAGCCTGGAGGACAGGAGGGTTGGATAGAAACGACAAGGGGCCCAGGAATGGACAGCGATGAAGACAGTTTCAGTCAGGGCTGGAGGAAATTCTGAGGGTCTAAGTTTGAACTAGGATTTAGTATGTGATACGATCCTTGAAGCCCGGCAGTGGTACTAAACAATCCATCCTGAGGGACGTCTGACAGCAACTGAGCGACTGATTTGAATCTCACTGCAAACATGATGTCAACATGGCTTTCTTTCTCTCTTCCTTTCTTTCTTTCTTCCTCCTTTCCTTTCCTTTCCTTTCCTTTCTTTCCTTCCTTCCTTCCTTCCTTCTTTCC
>NC_045441.1:32064857-32087786 GCF_002776525.5 Piliocolobus tephrosceles | reverse complement strand
CTCTTTTCTTTCTTTCTTTCTTTCTTTCTTTCTTTCTTTCTTTCTTTCTTTCTTTCTTTCTTTCTTTCTTTCTTTCTTTCTTTCAGTCTCACTCTGTTGCCTAGGCTGGAGTGCAGTGGTATGATCTTGGCTCACTGCAACCTCTGCCTCCCGGGTTCAAGTGATTCTCATGCCTCAGCCTCCTGAGTAGTTGGGATTACAGGTGTGTACCACCATGCCCAGCTAATTTTTCTATTTTTGGTAGAGATGGGGTTTTGCTATGTTGGCCAGGCTGGTTTCGAACTCCTGACCTCAGGTGATCTGCCCACCTTGGCCTCCCAAACCCCACCTTGGGGTTACAGGCTTTAGCCACTGTGCCTGGCCTTTTTTCTTTCTTTCTTTGTTTCTTTCTTTCAGACAGAGTCTCTGTTATTCAGGCTGGAGTGTAGTTGTGCAATCATAGCTCACTACAAGCTCAAATTCCTGGGCCCAAGCCATCTTCCTGCCTCAGCCTCCTGAGTAGCAGGGACTACAGGCATACGCCACAGTGCCCAGCTAATTTTAAACATGTTTTTGTAGAGATGGGTTCTTGATATGTTGCCCAGGCTGGAACTACTGGCTTCGAGAGATCCTCCTGCCCTGGCCTCCCCAAGTGCTGGGATAACAGGTGTGAGCCACCATCCCCAGCCTGCTTTGTTTTCCTAAGGTCAGAAAATGACTACAGGACTGATTTTTCCATTTAAAACCAAAATGACATGACTCTAATTTCCTGGCATTTGACCCCTTTGGTTTTATTTAGTTTCTCGGGGGTGTGTGTGCGTGTGTGGGCACATGTGGTAAGGGGCGAGCGAGGGGAGAGAGAGCCCCTGGTGGCCTGCCTCTCCCCAGACATGCTGTGACAACTCTTCCATAATTGGGTAAAACCCAGTTTGTGGTAGGGACTACTTTTAGGATTTCTTTTTCTTTTGATATTGATAGCTTTCATCATAATTGTAAATGTGAAAACTTCAAACATTTAGCTCTCCAGACAAAACAAAATAGATATCCTCAGAAAATAGTTTTCAGCAACTGGTAAACAAGCTGCTCTCCAGCGCTGCAGTTTGGGAATGTACCCTTGTGGGTTTCCTTAAAGCTGTGATTGAAAATTGTATGTTTTAGACTGAATTTGGGTTAATAATCAGCTAACCCTCTCTCTGCAAACACTGGAGACTTGATGATAAAAAAAATGTAGCAAGTTCACAGGAAGGGCTCAAAGGACGAATTTACATTCATCTCTAGATTCCTTCTCTGCTGAAAACGGATCATTAACAAGGTTGTCAGAATTATCTGAAGGTAACAAAAGAGAGATATTTGAATTGTTCAGTATTTTTATAATTAAAAGCAGGCAATAAACATCATGTTCAAGAAAGGCTTGTGTTAAATGATGGTAGATCCATGTGATAAAATATTACAGAAAAATGTTAATGGTGTGGAAATTGTCTACGAGGCACTAGGACATAGAACCATAGACAACACGATCTAATGTCTTTATGTTTATGGGTACCAGTGTCTCCATATGGGGAATTATGCTTTTCCATCTCTGTCTGTATTCTGCATTCATTACTTATTGTTCATATAGCAATGTGCCGTATAGCGATGTTTCAGTCAACAATGGATGCATAGGCAATGGTGTTCCCATAAGCTTATAATAGAGCTGAAAAAGTCCTATCACTTGGTCATGCCATAGCTGTCATAACATCATGGTATAATTGCTTAAAAAAAAAAAATAAATTTAGACCAGGCACGGTGGCTCACGCCTGTAATCCCAGCACTTTGGGAGGCCAAGGCAGGTGGGTCACGAGGTCAGGAGTTCGAAATCAGCCTGGCCAACATGGTGAAACCCCGTCTCCACTAAAGATACAAAAAATTAGCCGGGTGTAGTGGTGCGTGCCTGTAGCCTCAGCTACTCAGGAGGCCGAGGTAGGAGAATCACTTGAACCCAGGAGGAGGAGGTTGCAGTGAGCCGAGATCATGCCATTGCACTCCAGCCTGGGAGACAAGGTGAGATTCCATCTCAAAAAAAAAAAAAAGAAAAAAAAAATTGAACTAACCCAAATGCCCATCAGTGATGGAACGGATAAAGAAAATATGGCACATATACACCATGGAATACTATGCAGCCATAATAAAGGATGAGTTCATGTCCTTTGCAGGGACGTGGATAAAACTGGAAACCATCATTCTCAGCAAACTAACACAAGAAGAGAAAACTAAACACCGCATGTTCTCACTCATGAGTGGGAGTTGAACAATGAGAACACATGGACACAGGGAGGGGAACATCACACACAGGGGCCTGTGGTGGGGTTGGCGGGTGGGGGAGGGAGAGCATTAGGAGAAATGCCTAATGTAAATGACGAGTTAATGGATGCAGCAAACCAACATGGCACATGTATACCTATGTAACAAATCTGCACATTGTGCACATGTACCCTACAACTTAATGTATAATAATAAAAAATTTAGTGTAGCCTAAGTGCGCAGTATTTATATTCTACAGTAGTGTACAGTAATGTCCTAGGCCTCACCATCACTCACTCACTGACTCTCCCAGAGCAACTTCTAGTCCTTCAAGCTCCATTCACTGTAAGTGTCCTATACGGGTATGCTATTTTTAAAATCTTTATACTGTATTTTTACTTTACCCTTTCTATGTTTAGATATGTTTAGAGGCACAAATACCATTGTGTTACAACTGCCTACAGGATTCTGTACAGTTAATATGCTGCACAGGTTTGCAGCCTGGGAGCCATAGGCCATACCATATAGCCTAGGTGTGTGGTAGGCTGTACCATCTAGGTTTGTGTAAGTGCACTCTAGGATGTCCACAATGACAAGATTGCCTAATAACAACATTCTCAGAATGTATCCCTGCTGTTAAGTGATGTATGACTGTAATTAAAAAGTTTATGTTCAAAGTTGTCTGAATTTTACAAACTTCCAGCCAAACCTGTGACCAAGTGCAGGTTATATTGAACCAAGAGGAAAATGACCGATTTTAAGAAGCAATGCAGTGATTACTCTCCCCAAAAGCAAGCTTCCTGAATGAAGGTTCCTGCATGTCACCAGAGCCAATGAAATGACTTTTGCCATCAAAGAAGCTTGCTGCAAAGAATGACTAAGAGTGACTTCTGCTTCTAAAGTGAGATGCAGGTCTCTCTTCCCTGTTAGACTCTTGCCCTTTCCTGAGGCAGTCACTGTCAAGCTTTTTTTTGGGTGTGTACCTTCCAGAAATTTTCTATGACTAATAATTTTCTAACCTGACCAAGATAAGATGGCAAAAGAAATGAAAAGTATGTGCTCTGCTTATCCTTCCTTATTGATGTCAACTTATATTAGGAATTGCAGTGTAAACAAGGCAAATGTGTTACCCTTTTGTGATTTCTTTGCTAAGATGGGATCCAGTATTCATAGCACTCCACTTGTCTGTGACCTATTCTGGTCACACATTCTGAGGCGAGGTAAGTCCTACTTTGCTGGTGCTTGAATATATTGCAGACAGATGTGCCTCCGCATTAAAATGCAAGTCAAAGTGTCAAATAACGATCTTTTTATGTATAAATCCTCTATTTGTAATAACTGCTTTCAGGAATCTGTCTGAAAATTTTCCAGGTGAGGTAAAGGACAATCCAAAAGATTTTTACCAACGTTTCTATTAATAATCTGCCATTGGGGTTTGGAGAAAAACATTTTACCATTTAGGATCCTTAATATAGAAACTCACTTTAATTTTGTCCTTACATGCAATTTATAAAAAATCAACTGCTGAATAACACTCAAGAGAATGGCTTATGTTGGTGAACAGAAAATACCCACACTTGTAAGTTGTAGTCTAAGAAATACCTATAGCTTAATTCCCTGTTGCCTGTGATAAAGGACACAGAAAAACAATGGATTGTGGAAATAACCCATTGATGATTCCTGAGTCTCATATTTCCATCTGTTGAACTGTCATATCTAATCAGATATCCTGCTATTTTCACACACATTATCAACTTGCCTAAAGACAAACCTGCCATCCTCCCTTCCTGCCTTTCCTACTCCTCTTAGCTCTGTGCTGTTAATGGGACTCATAGTTACGCGGTCCTGAAGACGTGGAATCAAGCCCCACATACTTTGAGAATCACAGAGCTGGAACACACGTTAGTGGTCACCCATTTGCAGAGGAAGCTGGGGTCCCTAGCAGGGGAGGAATGAACAATGATTGATACCCAGCTCTTCTGTGGGCATGCTGGAGCTGGAATGCCTGTCTGCAGACTGAAGTCCTAGTGACTTTTTCCTCCACACCCCCTGACTTTCTTGAGGCTTCTCCCCATGGGCTGCCCTTTGTTTTCTCTCTTTGTCACCTCATCGCGGCCTCATCCCCTTCCATCTGATTGTGGCAGTCATCTCCAGCAGGCCTCTCTCGAATCCCTCTTTGCCACAGCCCTTCCTGTTCTTGGCTTTCATAGTCTTCTTTTACAAATATAAGTTTGTGGCCGGGCGTGGTGGCTCACATGGGTAATCCCAGCACTTTGGGAGGCTGAGGCAGGCAGATCACTTGAGGTCAAGAGTTCGAGACCAGCCTGGCCAACATAGTGAAACCCCGTCTCTACTGAAAATACAAAAATTAGCCAGGTATGGTGGTGCATGCCTGTAATCCCAACTACTTGGGAGGCTGAGGCAGGAGAATCACTTGAACCCAGGAGGCAGAGGTTGCAGTAAGCCGAGATTGTGCCACTGCACTCCAGCCTGGGTGACAGAGCGAGACTCTATCTCAACAACAACAACAACAACAAAAAAGAGTTTGCATGGATGGCTGTTGGGAAACCTGGGCTGTGGTCCTGAACTCCCTGTGTGAAGTGAGCTCTTGGTATTTCAGTTTACTAGACTGTAAAACAATGGTTCTTCACTGGGGTAATACTACCATCTATGGGTGTGTGGAAATGCTGGGGGGCTGTTCTGTTTTGTTTTGTCATAATGACTAGGGAAGTGGGGGCACTCCTGACATTTAATGGATGGGGTCAGGAAAAAAACGTCCTGCCATGTAATGGGACGATTCCACACATCAGAGAATTGTCCTGCCCCAAATGCCAAGAGTCTTTCCTTATCTCTCAAAATGTGTTTTAGAGATTATTTTACCCTGAAACAATGGGTGATTCAATTACTTTCCTCAAATTCATTCAGGGGTCCCTTAAAAAAGTTCCAACTCTTCCATGGAGCACTAAAGTTTTCTGAAAACCAAGGCACAGCAAGTGGGGACCTGCTGCTCAGCTCAGACTGAACTAGTCACTGTCTCTCTGTGAGCCTTTCTCAATCCGACCTCTGCACCTTTGCTTAGGCTGTGCTCTGTAAGGCTTCCCTTCCCCATCCTTTGTAGCTATTCTACCAGTTTTCAAGTTCTAGTCAGGTACCTTATTTTATTTTATTATTTGTTTTGTTTTGTTGAGACAGAGTCTTGCACTGTTGCCTAGGCTGGAGTGCAGTGGTGTGAACACATTTTGCTTTAGCCTCTACCTCCCAGGCTCAAGCCATCCTCCCATTTCAGCCTCCCAAGCAGCTGGGACCACAGGCACAAGCCACCACACCCGACTAATTTTTAAATTTTTTGTAGAGAAAGGGTCTCGCCATGCTGACCAGGCTGGTCACAAACTCCTAGGCTCAAGCGATTCTCCCATCTCAGCTTCCCAAAGTGTTTGCATTACAGGCATGCCAGGTACCTTATTTTAAAAGACACTTTTCCTTGGTTTCTTTTGAACTTTTGTGGCACTTATCCTAACATCTCTCTTGCCACTCAACCATATTCTGATTTCTCTTGTTACTTAACTCTGTATGTATTTTTGGCCTGGCTTCAAAAATGGAATACAAACTTCTCCAAGGCAGGGATTGTCTCATACTTTGCATTCCACAGTGCTCATAGCAAGCCAAGCATGGAATCAATTTTCACTGAGCAAAATCACATCACAGCAAATGCAGTCAACATTTCCTACCACCCACTCCCCTCTATTTTGATACCAGAGTCCCTCTGTCTCCTTGTCCCTAGGCTGAGGGCTCTTGCAGTGGGAGGAACCACATATTTATTTTCTTAGGGGCTGAGTCTTTGTTTTCTCTGGTGCACTGCCTCTGGATCAGATACCCTCTGCCTCTTGGCTTCTCTCTCTGTTGCTTTTTTTAGTGTCCCCTTGTGTCAGTCAAAAGCTACCAGAAGAGAGAGGATGGGCACAGGGATGGATGAGGTTTGGAAATGTGACGAACAGTCAGGGTGGATGCATTAGGAAGCAGACAGATGGCTATTGCACAGCAACGCCCTTTCATCGTATGTGTTAGAGTCTTCCAGCTAGTTATTTATTTATTTGTTTTTGAGACGGAGTCTCGCTCTGCCGCCCAGGCTGGAGTGCAGTGGCGCTCTCTCGGCTCACTGCAAGCTCCACCTCCTGGGTTCACGCCATTCTCCTGCCTCAGCCTCCTGAGTAGCTGGGACTACAGGCGCCCGCCACCATGCCAGGCTAATTTTTTGTATTTTTTTTAGTAGAGACAGGGTTTCACCATGTTAGCCAGGATGATCTGGATCTCCTGACCTCGTGATCTGCCCACCTTGGCCTCCCAAAGTGCTGGGATTACAGGTGTGAGCCACCGCGCCCGGCCCCAGCTAGATCGTAACTGATACAGATGGCACTTTGCCATACATGTTATGGCAAATGATATTAATGATTTAAATGATATTAAATTCACTCTATTTGGGCTTTTCAATCCCATCAAACACATGTTTTAAAACAGGTAATGCAAGTGGTGTCCATGGTTTCAGTCTTGTTATTTCAGTTAGAAAGGTTTTAAATATTTACATTTCAGATTAATTTCTTGTCCTTGTAAGAGATCTGTATTTTAGGGAATTCATCTTGCACAACTGAAGTTTTTGTTTTATTGGCAGTGAATCTGTCTGCAATACTCAGCTACTTTATTACATGTAGTTACCCTATGTGGATACTGAAATTCTCTTAATGAGATTAAAGAGCTTGAACGTTTTAAGTAAATTTAAATGGTATATTCAAATTCATGAAGAATTTTGAATTTATTCCCTATAATCTCAAGACAATCCACCTTGTAGTTTGTGGAGTGTTACAGGAATGCCACCAGGGAGAGAGACTATGCATGTTGAACTGGGAAGCTGGGGCATTGCTTTCTGTAGTCTGTGAACACATCTGCATCTAGCAAATCCTGACACCCATGTAATGCTCAGGGATGTGTAGTACTCCCTTTCTGCCTGGTCACATGCACCTTACGTATATGAAGAAAGAAAGATTTAGCATGCTTTCAGCAGTCTCCTGAAACAATGATACTTAAGACAACTCCATGAAAACAAAATTCATTTTATCACACTGGCATTAAGCCATGAGTGCCACTGGTTGGAAACAGTTATGTTTCTCAGAGTATACTGAGGACTCCTTCTGAAAAAGTGGTAAATAACTAGTGCCGATACATCAACAATAGGCTCTTCCCTTGAGACTTATGTTTGCTATCTGGAGGAGGTGGCTGCAGGGTGAATGGTTTTTTTTTTTTTTTTTTTGAGGCAGAGTCTCGCTCTGTCACCCAGGCTGGAGTGCAGTGACGCAATCTCGGCTCACTGCAAGCTCCGCCTCCCGGGTTTACGCCATTCTCCTGCCTCAGCCTCCTGAGTAGCTGGGACTACAGGCGCCCGCCACCACGCCCGGCTAATTTTTTGTATTTTTAATAGAGACGGGGTTTCACCGTGGTCTCGATGTCCTGACCTTGTGATTCGCCCGCCTCGGCCTCCCAAAGTGCTGGGATTACAGGCGTGAGCCACCGCGCCCAGCCCAGGGTGAATTGTTATCTTCCCAGTTTCTCTGGAGAGAAACTCCCTGGCTGTCCCTGGAATGACTCACTGTGGGATATAAGTATCTCTCTGTTTCTCTCTACATATATATATATACACACACACCACACACACGCATACACACACACACACACACACACACAAACTCACTCACCTACATACACATCTATTCCTTTCCTTCCTACACCATGTTTTTCATTTTTTAACCTTATTATAATCCAATTCTAAAAGCTGTTTTATGCAAAGTAGTTCTCAGAGACCACATCTCTTGAGATCCTGGTGGTTTCCACAAAAAGAAGGCACAGATACTTGGGAAATGTCAGTTAGGACTTAAAAAGAGATTTGCTCATGATATTGTCAGGAACTGATCAGGAGCAAACAAAGAGCTATGTTTTGAGTTTTGGCTCAAGAAAGAAGAACAGGAAGAGTATTGGATATAGATACTAATTCAGAAAAGCAATGAAGTGATGCTTAGCCCTTCATGGTAGCCACAAAGTGCTGCCAAGGAAAGAGCACATGGTAGAGTGGGAGTCCAGTAGGAATAGAGCACCACTTCCTGTGGCCTGGTTAATTTCCCCTAGTTTCTAGTCCATGGATACATTATTGAAGTATTTTCTAGGATGTTATGGAGAGGTAGAAGTTTAAAGTTAGTCAGACATAACATAGCAGTTCCATGTATTCACACGTGACAGGCCTCAGGAGGCACAGCTCCAGCTATAAGTGTAGGGATCTCCCGACACTGCATTTTCAGTTTCCTTTCAACTAGACAGGTTTTTAGTAGTGGTGATTGTGTGGGACAAAAGGCAAGGCAGAAAAGGTAACTGAAGACAGTTACCTTTTACCGAGTAGCTGGGACTACAGGCGCCCGCCACCACGCTCGGCTAATTTTTTGTATTTTTTCAGTAGAGACAGGGTGAAGGTCTGGGGTGTTAAGTGGGCGGCCCGGTCATCATTCTTCTACAGAGCAGGGCGCATATGGCTTAGTCTCTTCCAGCGCAGGCAACCCTAGATCCTAGCCACTAAAGAATTGTTCTGCCCCCATGGAAGAGGCAGAGACTGTGACCGGTGAACAGTAGGGTGGGGTGTAGGGAGGGTTACCTCTCCAGCGCTGTAACTTCGGAGCCTCTGGAGGTGCTGTCGGTGAGTTAGATGATTGGGAAGACGACCGTTCTGAAGAGGGATTCGGGGGTCAATGAAAGTGGTAGCTCGACTGTTGTGGTCCACGAAAAAAGACTGCAAACAGACCAGTGAAAAAAGCACCATGTGTGAGAAAAGGCCAAAATGGAGTCAGTAATATACAGGAGTGCTACAGGGCCCAGGCCTCATGTTTATTTCTGTCCAGCCTCCCCTACCCCCTACTTCCTTTTTTAATCTACTCGAAACTCATCTATCTAGTTCAGGCTAAAGGAGGCTGCACAGCAGGAGGTGAGCCACGGGCGAGTGAGCATTATTACCACCTGAGCTCCACCTCCTGTCAGATCAGCGGTGCCCAGATTCTCATAGGAGCGCAAACCCCATTGTGAACTGTGCATGTGTGGGATCTAGGCTGCACATTCCTTATGAGAATCTAATGCTTGATGATCTGTCACCATCTCTCATTACCCCCAGATGGCAGCATCTAATCACAGAAAAACCAGCTCAGGGCTCCCACTGTACATTACGGTGAACTATAGGATTATTTCATTATATATTATTATGTAATAATAATATAAATAAAGTGATAGTAAATGTAACTTGCTTGAGTCTTCCTGAAACTATCCCCTACCCTCCCATCCATGGAAAAATTTTCTTCCACAAAACTGGTCCCTGGTGTCAAAAAGGTTGGAGACCACTGATCTAGGTGGGGAACAGGACACTGTGCCTGTTTGCTCAGTAGCTGAATGAAGCAGTATCAGTCATAGATAAGCACTTTACCTGGTTCATGGAGTTTCTAAGTGGTGACTATAATACTTTATTCAACATGGCAAATGACAGCAATAGAGTCTTTACTGGGTTAAGATAATACTAGTAATTAATTCGTAGAGTATTTTATTTACATTTAAGATAAATGTTCTTTTTTATTACAGAATGTGTATATTTTCACGGAGAAAAAAACTTTAAAAAGATAAAAAAGTAGAAAGAAGATAATAAAAATCACCCCAAATATCAGAGTCTAAAGATAGTCACCAAAATATTTTGATTTTTTCTCCTCAGTTTTTCTTTTCCATACATACAAATATATTCATATTTTCTCCACATTTTTCACTTACTATTTTGTAAGTATTTCCCTAAATTATTAAGTATTCTTTTAACAGAGAATTTTAATGACTACATGATATTAAGTTTGATGGAAGTATAACAATTAATTTTAGTACCCTTAATTGTTAGACATTTGACTTCTTTACTGTTTTAAAATAATGCTTCAATGAACACTTTTGTTTTTTTTTTGAGACAGAGTTTCACTCTTGTTGCCTGTCACCCAGGCTGGAGTGCAGTGGCATGATCTAGGCTCACTGCAACCTCTGCCTCCCGGGTTCAAGTGATTCTCCTGCCTCAGCCTCCCGAGTAGCTGGGATTACAGGTGCACACCACCATGCCCAGCTAATTTTGTATTTTTAGTAAAGACGAGGTTTCTCTATGTTGGTCAGGCTGGTCTCAAACTCCTGACCTCAGGTGATCTGCCTGCCTCGTCCTCCCCAAAGTGCTGGGGTTACAGGCATGAGCCACCACGCCCGGCCAAACACTCTTGAATATAAATCCTTGTGCCATGTCTGATTACTGTATATATTCCAATATACGGCAACATTGTTTTTTAAATTTAAAATTATCTCTCATAAAAAAGAAAGTTATTACCTTTTTTTTTCCAACAAACCCTTTGTACCATAAGATAACTTTTTAATTACTCTCTTTTCAATGAACAGTAACATTTGGTGAAGTCATACCAGCTTTAAACGACCTCAATCAATGCTAGTTTTAGATATTTTTAGGTTAACCTGATAAAAGTAGTTAAATAAATTTTACACAGATTTAGAAATTATTTTTGGAAGGTGTAAGCTTATAATTTCAACTATTGGATGCCATTGTAAATAAGCAGTTTAAAGAGCTTTATAAAAACTCATACGGGAAGTGGTTTATTGAGATAAAAATATACCACCCAGGAAAAAGGTAAATAACAATACTTCTAATATCATGCGAATCAATATTTGTGACTTGCAGTAAAATTCCCCAAGACAGCAACCCATACAGATTCAAAAAGGGCTGTATGTTCAATTGGAACTGAAGATAATATACCCTTGAAAAATTGGTAGAGGACACAAAAAATGACACTAGTGATGTAAAAAATACAAGGAAATGGAATGAGACTTAAATGGGAATGGGAAAAAACAAAATGCATCAACATGCATTTTAAACACACAAGTGTAAGCTAAACTAATAAATATTAAAAATAGACTTTTCATTATTCAAATATGTGCTGAGATGTTTATACATTAAATTAAATAGGTTCCTTATATTTGTGTATCTGTGGCAATTATTTGGTATGCATTTCTAAAGGTTGAATTAATTACTTGGTTAAAGTTAGAAAAATATTTATGATTGTTGATCCATACTAATAAACTATCTTCACAGCAGCTGTTCAGATTTATCATGTTACCATTAGTTCATGAATCTTCCTCTTTATAATTCTCTCACAAATACTAATTTTGAAAGAACTCTTAGAAATGTTACATGGTAAATAATGATGAATTACAATTTCCCAGGGAATTTACAAAAGAAAAACATTTTCTTATAGGCTAACTAGTCAATTCCTTCCTTAGTGTATTGCCTGCGATGTCTGTTCCCTTTTTTGTTATTGTTGTTGGGATGTTAAAGTTTTCTTATTTATTATCCATGTGCTAAGTTATACATCTGCTTTCAAATTTGCTTTTGATTTTTGTTTGCTTTATTTTCTAATACACTGAATTTTTAATATTCCTATGTATTCAAATCTCTCAATCATTTCTCTCCAGGGGTCAGTTAAGTGTTTAACTATATTTTTCTAGCTTTAGGTGAGTTAATCGTTAACACTAAATCTTTCACCTTTCTGAAACTTATTTTGGTATAATATTAAGTTATAGTTTGATATTTTTTATCAGAGAGCTCATTTTTCCAAATCATTCATTTCCTATTGTTTTATTATAAATACATTTCTTATAAATACTACTGTCTGTTTCAGGATATTTTATTTGTTCCAATGGTCTGAGGCTTTTCACTGGTACCGCACTATTCCAATTATTAACGTCTGTAGGGCAAGTTTCCCCTTTCTTTTCCAAGATTTTCTTACATATTCTTGTCTGTTTGCTTTCATTTTTCCAGAGGAACTAATATGAATTGTATTAAGTTCCAAAAATAGTTCTATCAGGATTTTGTTTAGAATCACTTTGAGACTGCAAATGATTTTGGAGAGAATTCATTCCTTGTGAGAGTTTGTGTAGCGATTTCCCATTTCTGAACATGTCTATTAAAGAATTTTCTTCTTAGTACAGTTTTGTAGTTGTTTTACTGAAAGACACATCTTTCTGGTTAAGATGATTTGTAGGTATTTAATATTGTCTATTTAATACACTATTCTGAGTGCATCTTTTCCTATAATGTTTTATAACCCTTCATTGTTGGTACTCAGGAAAGTTATTATTTGTGTATTTACTTTTTGTCTGCTCATCACATTAAATGCTTCCATCAAATAAACGACTCTTTGAAGTATATCCTCTTTGATTTTTAATTGCAAATCATGTTAATTTTGTCTCCTTCTTTAGGAGGACTCTTTCGTTTTTACCTCCTGTTTTGTAATATTGGTGAGTATTTCTAGAACAACGTTAAATAAGTGGTGGTTGAAATCTTTTCTTATTCTTGATTTTTAAGGGAAAACTACTAGGCCCAATTGTACAGTAAGATGTCCATTGTTTTAAAGGAGGCTTTATTAGGTCACGAAAACATATTTACATTCTTAGTTGACCCAGGGTATTTGTTTTTAAAATATAAATGTGTATTCATCACACCTGTAATCCCAGCACTTTGGGAGGCCAAAGCAGGTGGATCTCTTGAGCTTGGAAGCTTGAGACTAGCCTGGGCAACATGGCAAAAACCTGTCTCTACCAAAAATATACAAAAAATATACAAAAAAAAGCTAGGCGTAGTGGTGCGCATCTGTGGTCCCAGCTACTTGGGAGACTGAGGTGGGAAGATTGCTGGAGCACAGGAAGTTGAGGCTGCAGTGAGCTGTGATCATGCCACTGCACTTCAGCCTAGGTGACAGAGCGAGACCCAGTCTCACTAAATAAATAAATAAATAAATAAGTAATTTTTATCAAGTAATTTTTAAAAACATTTCCTAAAGTAATCAACTGAAATTCTCTAATGCTACTAAGTCTTTGAGTATACCCTTTCTATATTTTATTAAGTATTGTTCACATGTATTTTCAACATTTCTCAGCGGTTTCTAAGTATTTATTTTATTTTAAATCCAAGAGTCATCTAAAACATTGCTTTTACTTTCCAGCTGGCAAAGATTTTGTTTTTATGATTGTGCTTACATTTACCTACAATTCAGTTTTATTGCTTTATGACCACAGGATGTGACCTGATTATATTCTGCTTTTTTGTTTTCTTTGGAGTGTAGAATATCACTACTTACAAAAATAATCATGAAAAGAAGTTGTCAACTCTATTTTGGGGGGCCCTTTTTCTTTTTTGTTGTTGTGGCAAAATATATGTAAAACGATAATCATGTTTAAGTGTACAGTTCAGTGGCATTAAGTATAATAAATTCTCATGATTGTGCAACCATAGGCACTCTCCTTCCCCAGCACTTTCTCACCTTCCCAAATTGAAACGCTGTATCCACGAAACAATAACTCCTCATTTTCTACTCCTTCAAGCCCCTGGTAACCTCTGATCTACTTTCTATCGCTATAAGTTTGACTATTTTAGGTTCCTCATCTGAGTGGAATCATATAACTCTTGTCCTTTTGTGTCTTGCTTATTTTACTCAGCATGATGTCTTCAAGGTTCATTCATGTTGTAGCGTGTGTCTGAATTTCATTTCTTTGTAAGGACAAACATTTCATTGCAGATATATACCACATTTTGTTTGTTCATTCATGTAAACTTTATTTCTAATAAAAGAATCAATGTTTCATTCACGTAAAGTTATATTGTTTAAATCTCAAATTATTTTGTCTATTTAATCTGTCAAACTTATGGATGGAAAACACATTTTCCTACTACAACTGTATTTCTTTCATCTCCTTTCATTTCTCCTTGATTTTTCTTTATTTAATATAATATGTTATTATTTGGCTCATAAGGTACATGATTATTATATCTTTATCTTAATTGTGCCATTGATTAATATTAAATATTTCTTTGACCCCCATTTATGGATTATGGTTGAAACTCTCCTTTGTATTATATTAATACTGCACCACTGGTTTTTCTGTTATTGTCTTCACACTACATTAATATTTATTCTTTTATTTCTAAACTTTCTAAATCACCTCTTAGGTATGTCTTTTTGTAAACTGGATCTGTTTGTTACCAAAGCTGAAAGTGTTTTCCTTTTGGTACATAAATTTATCATGTTTCCACCTATTGCCTTAACTGTCATGCTTGGCTTTACTTACTTTTTTACTTTACTTACTTGTTATCTTACTTTTATTGTTTCCATCTTCTTTGCAGTTTTTTGTGTTTTGTCATACAAACTCTATTTTGTTTGATTTTATCTTTTGAAGGAATTTGGAAGAGAAAAATTCTATTTTAAATGGTACAAACAGTTGCCTTTTAAGCTTGTCAAATTACTATATTTAACCTTTGTTTTTTAAATGATCCAGTTTTATTCCCCTTGAGCCCAACTAGTAACTCAGCATAACCTTCCTTCCCCTGCTCATCTTCCCTCTTCGCACTTTCTTACTTTTTTTTTTATTCCAGTCTGGTGATATTGATCCAGACTGTTACTATACAACTATTCCATTTGTATTATACAGCTTTTCACATATTTTATTTAGACTTTTCCAATATGTTTTAAAGCATTTTAACAACAATTACTTTTATTTATATGTATGTATTTGATTGATTTAAATACTCACCACTAGTCCTTTATATACCATCATTTTTTCACTATAAATGTCGTGCTTTGATTTGTTAGTGATCCATCTGGAGAATGGCTTTTGGTGTTTCATCAGTGTCTTAGTGTGTTTGTGTTGCTATGCAGGAATACCTGAAACCAGGAAATTTCTAAAGAAAAAAGGTTTATTTGGCTCATGATCCTGCTGATTGGAAGACTGGGCGTCTGGTGAAAGCCCCAGGCTACTTCCTTCCACTCATGGTGGAGGGTGAAGGGGAGCATGTGCAGAGATCCCATGGTAAGAGACGAAGCCAGAGAGAGTGCGGGTAGGGAGTGGGTGCCAGGCTGTTTTTAACAACCAGCTCTAGAGGGAACTAATAAGCAAGAACTCACTCCTTGCTGCAAGGATGGCACCAGTCCTTCCTGAGGGATCTGTCCCTGTGACCCAAACACCTTCCACTAGGCCCCACCTCCAACACTGCTACAGTGGGGATTAAATTCCGGTGTGAGATTTAAGGGGTCAAACAAATCATATCCAAACTATCAAACCGTAACAATCAGGATGGGTAAAAGAGTAGAGTAAGCTCTGATTTTGCACATGAGGTTGTTTTTCTGTTTTCACCCATGAATGACAATCATTATCTGTATTTAGGACTACTGGGCTGCAATCTTTTCTCATCAATATTTTGGAGTCATTGCTCTGTGGATTTCTCTAGTTTCATTTTTAGGATGGGAAATTTGAAGCTTGTCTGATTTTTATTCTTTTGTAGGTAACTTTTATATTATCATGGCTGCATATTAATAAGATTTTTAAAGAATTTCTATTTAAAGACATTCCAGAACATGTGTATATAATGTATTTTAATTACCTTTCCTGTAATTCAGTGAGCCCAATTAATCTGCTCACCTAAATAATTTTAAATCAGCAATGTTTTAATTTTAATATTTAATATAATTAACACTAATATTTAATTATTCCTACTGTACCTAGTATTCTGGTTTCTTCCCTCAGGTAACTCTATAAGTCATTGGTGCAACAGAGATTTATTGAGTGCCAACTATATACTAGGCATTATTCTTGGCCCTTGATGTTTTATCAGTGAGCAAAACAAAGATTTCTATTCTCAAAAAACTTAAAATCCTGCCACAAGAAACATACAATAAGCAATAAACCTAATAAATGTGTAAGTGACATGGGGGAGCACACGGTCTAGGGGTCAGGGAAGGTTGTGGCATTAACTTGAATGGTTAGGATAAGCATAGAGAAGATAAGTTTTTTCTTTTTTCAGTTTTTGCTTTTTTTTTTTTTTTATCGTCTCCTCCACTGATTGAAATCTGGTCCCTTCCTTCTGCTTTAGGGGCTGTTTCCACGTTCATACGCCATATTGGTGATGACATTTCACACAGCATCAGTGCTGCTCTGTTTTATCCCTATGCTATTATCATTACCTTTTGCTTTTCCCTGCAATCTTAAAACAGCTATTTTCAGACTACCTATGTCTGTTTCCTCTCAGCTTGTTTTCTGTTTGTGGCTTTTTCCTCTTGGTTAATAACAGAAGTCATGTGCTCCTGTGCCATTTCATGGATGATGAATAGACGTCTTTTAAACAGTTCTATTTTCCAAAGAAAATTATACTTTCTGAGAAAGAATATGCTTTCTGAAAAAAGAGACATGCTTTTTGTCAGACCAAGATTCTGTTTGCTTCTTGCAGTAGTGTCTCTTCCTAGGCCCCTTCTCATTTTATTCATTCATTCCTTAGCAGAAGCTGCCTTGGTCTCATGTCTGCTACAAGATAGGACCCATGCCCTACCTCTCTGATGGTGACTGCCTCCCTCAGCTCAGACTTGGAATGAGGCGTAAGGCACACATGCAATCTCTATTAAATTGGGCAGAAGGCTCTGTCCTCCTTTCTCAGAATCTGAAGATGGCAGATGAGTCAGATGCCAGTGTGTTCTTTGCTCCAGTCCTCCTGAAGCAGCAGAGCTCTGAGCTCCTTGCCTCTGTCCCCTTTGTAGAGATGACCATGTATTCAAAGACACCAGACAGCTCTGCCCAGCCCTTCTACTTCCTACCAAGGTGGATAATAAAAGCAAAGGTTGCCATGTTTGAATTTGTAGATAAAGCAAGAAGCAGATTGTCCAGGGTGAGGGGCAAGGACCTGCTCTGGACAGCTATGAAGGTGGCTTTTGCATAGTGAGCTATGGCCACCCCATTGTTCAGGGAGTTGTGTTCCTAACTCTCAGCCTCCTGTGCAGCATATCCTTTCCAAGGGTGAAACCTGTAAGACACAGTCCTAACGTGTTTTTCTTAATCTATTCCCCTTATCAATGGGCTTTGGCAATGAGATATTCTTTTATTTCCCCCACTTAACAATCTTGATCTTGGATTATTTTGGGAGACATTAAGAGAAAGAATGGCAGATACTACTAATCTGTCACGATATTATCAATCATTCCTTCATGAACTTATTAACTTATTTATATGGTTGTAAAATCATGAAGGCAACGTAGGCATTATTGTTGCTATTTTAAGGCTCAGAAAGGTGGAGTGACTTGCACAGGGTCATGTATTTAGACTGAGATGGACTGGTCCATGTATTTTTCCCATTACCCTCCTTTGTTCCTCTCTGACCACCCTATGGACTGTGGTAATACATTGCAAGTCTAAAGCTACTTTCCCCAGCAATTCACTACATGGTATGCCTCTTAGACATTCTGTCACTATGAGTGTGTGTATGTGTGTGTGTTCAATTAATAAGAAATAGGTGAGACTATTTGTGTGTGTGTGTGCATGTGTGTGTAGGCACACAGCTAGTTGGTGTCATAACTGAAAGTTTTCTCATTTTACGGTCAGAATTTTTCTTTCTCATGTATGATATCTTCTTGCTAAAGAGAATTAGGGGGAAGAGCTCTTGCCAAAAATTCTCTCATATGCATTCCCAAATGGAACAAAACTCTCAGAGTGCATCTCAGCCTCTGTGCTTCCCTGCTGGTGTGATGACCAGGGGATGTCACATTATCTGCATGTGTACCATGGAGAACCAGGGCTTATTATATTGGGAAGCCTCCTTGTCATTCCGCTGGGCTCCCTGACATCCTTATCCTGGTACAAAAACTGCAGTCATGGAAATCCAAGACTCAGCAAGCTGTTCACATTGGTGTGTGCTGTTTGCATGATGAACATGGTGGTGTCGTCTTGGCATCCTGGTTAAGCAATAAATGTAAACGTGGCTACCCGAAACCCAGCTCTGATAAGCCACTCCTTTACTTTCTGTTCTGGCTCAGGCTTCATTTTCTCACCCTAATGCATATCACCAAGTCCCCACATACAAATCATTGCCCCTCTCCCAACAGAGGCCACGTCCAATCAATGAGAATGTCCCAGGAAGCAGATGCTGGCTACAGTGGCTTTTCTACTACACAAGACATGCTCTTTCTCCTCCCCTAATTCATCCCTGGTTACAGAGGAGCTGGTCCTAGAGATTCATTTTATGAATGGACTTGTAATGAGTCCCCCATTCTTTCCCCACACACTCCAGAGAGTCCAGGTTCTGAGGCATGCTAAGGGGTTTGTAGGAGAGAGATGCAAGGCTTTGAGGGGATATTGATGCCAAATCAGCTCCATTTGGGGAACATGGCTTTGCAGGCTCACATTCACAGAGGAAAGGACACGTCACAGACATGACTGCAGGCAAAGCTTCTGGTTCCTTGGACCAGAAAGAGGGAGGGGTTCTTTCTGGTAAAGTTCATAGAAGGTTACACAGGTTCAGTTCTAGTAAATTACTTGGCCTGTCTTTTGAATACATTGAGATGGCTGATGAAGATTAGGAAGAAACCTTCTTGTTTTCAGACTCAGCTGGTCTTCTAAAGCATGGCCAGAAAGGCCCAGTTTGGGTTAAGGTCACACAGAAGCAAACTGTAAGCCAGGGAAGATCACATGGGCCCAGCACACCCCACCCTGCTTGTTAGGCTGTTTTACAGAAAACTTAAGGTGTATTAGGGAAATCACAACAAATCCTCTAACAGTGTCACTGCATTTAACCAATGAGTTTATCCTCTGAGAGTTAGCTGTCTAAGGAGGCAAACAACCAAACGTTCACTGAACAGAATTCGGTTCCATGTTCCAAACCTAAATTTAAAAACATGTAGACAGTGGTTCTTAATTAGGTGTGACTTTGCCCCCCCAGGGAACACATAGCAATGTCACAACGGTTGGCATCTAGTGGCGTGAGGGATAGGAATGCTGCTAATGTCCCGTAAGGCACAGGGTATTCCCCTGGCCTGGCCCCCTTCTCCCCACAGTAGCGCTGAGGTTGAGAAGCCCAGATGTAGATGGTCATCACCCTCTTTCCTGCTGGCAGCCAACAGCGCATCTCCCAGACATAACTCCTCCCTATACCCTCCTCCTCACATCCTCGCTAATCTTCACCTTGGGGAAGGAGCCTGTTTGATGAAAACCCAGCAGGTGGGTCACACTCACCTTTCCCTGCTGGTCCGTTTTGATCTCCCAGCCCCGGGGCAGTTCCAGCCGAGTGTCTGCGAACATGTTGATGAAATTCACCAAGTCCCGGTTGTGCTGGTAGCGTTCAAAATTGCGAGCATCCCGTCGGACTTTCAGAATCATGTGCTTTAAGCAGGTGCTACTGGTGAAGACTCGGTAGGCACTCTGAGACGGGTCAGGGCAATGGGGTAAGGAGTGGGGAATGAGGAAAAACACAGAGCAAGCACACCATGAGCACACTAACACTGCTAAGTATGATTGTGACACAGCGGTTTATTATGAGTGTGAGGTAGAGGCCTCAGAAAATGAGCTCTTGCTCAAGAAGTAAATGCCCAGGAATTCGAGACCAGCCTGGGCAACATAGCAAGACCCCATCTCCACAAAAAATTTTTAAAATTAGCGGGGCATGGTGGCATGTGCTTGTGGTCCCAGCTACTTGGGAGGCTGAGGTGGGAGGATCACCTGAGTCCGAGAATAGAGGCTGCAGTGAGCTATGATTGTGCTGCTGTTGCACTCCAGCCTGGACAACAGAGCAAGGCTTTGTCTCAAAAAAAAAAAAGTAAATGTGCATTGAATCATGCCCCCTTGGCCCACATGGACAATCTGTGACACCCGTTCTACCTGAGGGCTGCGCAGTACGGGATGCGGCCCACCACTCATCTGTGTGACTCCACACGGTTTTCTCGCTGTCTCAGTCACGTCTAGCTCTCCTTAGTCTCCCTCTACCCGCCTGAACCTCACTCCTCTCTCTCCTCCATGCTCCCTTCTCTGACTGTTGAGGTCTGCCTTTGGTCTTCCTACCTGTCTAAAACGGGGAGCATTAATTTAGGGCCTCTGGGGATTGAAGGCTGGATGTGAGAGGTCTGTCATTTCTTTGAATCCTATGTAAAAATGTACGTGTGTGTGTGTGTGTGTGTGTGTAGGGAGGTTGGGGGATGGGAAGAGATGAAGAAAGACATGACAATGTGACAGTACACAGGGCTGGTGTGAGTGTCATGTCTTTCTTCATCTCTTCATCCTTCATCTCTTCACCGGCCGGGGCGCGGGTGAAAGGACAGACCACATGTAGACAGGGGGTTGGGCCAGTGGCTCCTACTGGCCCAGGGCCACCTGCACCCAGAGCTGGGGCATGGCCATGTGCCACGCGCTTTCTCCCTGTGGCCCCCACAACACCTCTGGGGAGCTGCTTGGGATCGAGCCACTGGGTATCCCACAGGCTTCTCAGAAATAACCTGCTAAAAACTGATATCCTCCTCTGCAGCCACGCCCTCCATCACCCAGTCAAACTCCAGCTCCAGCTTAGTGTGGTCACTGCCTCACCCAGGTGCTCAAAGCAGAAACTACTTTCTTGAGTTATCATCTTTTTTTTTTTTGAGATGGAGTCTCGCTCTGTCGCCCAGGCTGGAGTGCAGTGGCCGGATGTCAGCTCACTGCAAGCTCCGCCTCCCGGGTTTACACCATTCTCCTGCCTCAGCCTCCCGAGTAGCTGGGACTACAGGCGCCCGCCACCTCGCCTGGCTAGATTTTTGTATTTTTTTAGTAGAGACGGGGTTTCACCGTATTAGCCAGGATGGTCTCGATCTCCTGACCTCATGATCCGCCCATCTCGGCCTCCCAAAGTGCTGGATTACAGGCTTGAGCCACCGTGCCTGGCCTGAGTTATCATCTTGCACCCACTCGTGATCACAGTGGACCTAAGTGCTGCTGAGTCCATGAGAAATGTCCTTGAATGGAGCCATTCCTTGCCACGCTCCCACCCCTTCCTTAGGTCACAGCCAGATCATCTCTCACTCAGCGGTTGAATCAGCCTGTGTCTTAACCTCCTCAGCTCTGTCTCTCTCCCTGACACTCTGCCAGAGAAAATGCATCATCAACTTCCCTGGTCAGGCAGCCCGAGTGCTACTGTTGGCTCCTGTGACCTGCTGCAGTAGATCCAGGCTCCTTTACATGAATTACCAGGTGCTCTGCTGCCCAGTCTCCAGTCCCTCCTCCTCTCTCCCTCCTGCCAGTCACTCACACTCACCACCTTGGACTTATCCCCCAGGCCTCCTCGTGGGTGCATCCTTTCTACAGATGTCCCTCTGCCTGGACTTCTTGTCCACTTTCGACCTTCAGGACTCAGTTCAGCCACCTCCCCAAGAATGCTCCCTGGCGCCCCCAGAGCACTCTGTCCTCCCTTAGTCTGGCCTGGTCCTGTCACACTGGGCTGATCTTTTTCACATCATTGCTCCACAAAATGGGATCTCCTACTGTTTAGGTGTCACCTTAATCTGTCTTTGTGACTCCAGCACCTAGATCTGAGCCTGAACCGCAGAAAATGTTTGTTGAATGGAAAAATTAATGAATATAATGATATCATGCCATTGCTTTCTTGAAAATACCAAAAAAAGCAATGAAAAAACTACATATGTAAAATCATATCAAATTTAACTTCAGTGTGATATTTAAAAAAACTGTATCAAAAAGAAACCCAGTTATTTACCTAGAAGAACTCTGCTTTAAAATTTTATCAGTGAAAATGAATTTATAAAATGATTAGGTTGAAGGGAATCTGGCCGATTCATAATCTTGCTCCTTTAAAATTTTAATAATAACAAAAACAGGTTTGCTTCCAAAGTACTTTCACTGACATTAACACATTTGAGCCTAACAAAAACCCAAAGAGGCAACAGCATTTCCAAATCTAGCCTTTGTCCTTTTTGGGAGACTCACAGATAGTCAAAAGAGTGGACTGAGCTGTCTTCTTTGTTTTTTCTTGCTTACGTTAAAATTCTACCCTTTTAGATCTATCAGATGACTTTACAAAGCTGTGTTTTGGGTCTTGCCAAGCCAGGCCACTCCCTCCGCATTTTAGGGCACTCACATAATTGGCATGCAGCACAGTGAAGAACTCGGGGTTGGTGATGAACTTGACCGCTGGGGACTGCAGCAGCAAGGTGATTTTTTGTGAGTTAACCGGAGAAAGTGACCCTTCTCTCCTTAGATCTGGAAAAAAAGAAGTTGGGAAAAACGCATTTCAACTTCTGTACTTTGCTCCTGATGGCAGCAGCACCCAAGCCTTCACCCACACGGCAGACTGTTGGATTTAGGCCAAGTGTCATTACTTTACATATGTCAGTTAAGAATCATCATTTCCTAGCAGTGTTTCTGCATAACTTCAGTAAGGCTCAAGTCCTCCAACATCTCTTCCCTTTTATCACAATGATTTTCTTTTTCCTTCCCCTTCTTTCCTTCCTCCCTTCCTTCCTTTCTCCTTTCCTTCCTTTCTCCTTTCCTTCCTTCCCTCCCTTTTTCTTTCCTTCCTTCCTTCTTTCTTTTCTTTCTTTCTTTCTTTCTTTCTTTCTTTCTTTCTTTCTTTCTTTCTTTCTTTCTTTCTTTCTTTCTTTCTCTTTCTTTCTTTCTTTCTTTCTTTCTTTCTTTCTTTCTTTCTCTCTTTCTTTCTTTCTTTCTTTCTTTCTTTCTTTCTTTCTTTCTTTCTTTCTTTCTTTCTTTTTCTCCTCT
>NC_045441.1:31890997-32064757 GCF_002776525.5 Piliocolobus tephrosceles | reverse complement strand
CTGGAGTGCATCTGCGCGATCGCAGCTCACTACAGCCTTGAACTCCTGGGCCCAAGCCATCCTCCCAGATACACAGCCTGCTGAATAGCTGGGACTACAGGCATGCACCACCATGCCTGGCTATTTTTTCTTATTTCCTTTACAGATTGCTAACCATAGCTGTAATAGACTGTTTGCAGAAAGGATCACAATTCCTCTCCTTGTATCCACACCCAGTTGCATTGGGACTTCACTGCTCTTCCCCTTGGTGAATTGGGGCTGGCCTTGTGCCTTGTTTCAACCAACAGAACATGTCAGAAGTGACAACGGATCAGTTCTGCATCAGGGTTTCAAGAGACCTGTGTGTCTCCACTCTCCGGTAACCCTGCCACTGCCATGAGAATGAGCTTGGGCGAGGCTGCTACAAGATGAGAGGCCACAGGGCCATGGGAGCAGGGACAAGCCACCCTAGTGGCAGCCATCTCAGGTCAGCCCTTGGCCGACTCCACAGCTGATCCAAGATGGACAGGTGAGCCCAGCAGCATTCTGAGGAGCCACCCAGCTGAGCTCAGCTCAAATTGCCAACCTGTAGAACTGTGGGTAGATGCATGGCTGTGAGTTTCAGCCACTAATTGTGGGATTTTTTTTTTAACACAGTAAATGCCAACTCATTTAATATCAAACTCAGAAATAAACTTTCTGCTGCCTTTTCCTCGTGTTTCTAGTTACTTGGCTATTGTACCATGTCTCTCTCAGAAGTTTGAACAAAGAAATAAATAACAGGCCAGGTGTGGTGTCTTATGCCTGTAATCCTAGCACTTTGGGAGGCTGAGGCGGGAGGATTGCTTGAGGCCAGGAATTTGAGACCAGCCTGGGCAACATAGCAAGACTCTGTCTCTACAAAAAATGAAAAAATTAGCCAGGCGTGGTGGTGCATGCCTGAGATCCCAGCTACCCAGGAGGCTGAGTTGGGAGGACTGCTTGAGCCCAGGAGTTTGAGGCTCCAGTGAGCTATGATCGCACCATGCATTCCAGCCTGGGTGACAAAGGGAGACTCTCTCTTCAGTAATAGTAATAATAATAATAATAGTAACAGAAAAACCTAAACTAGTCAGTTTAGTTAGCATATCTGGTGAAATGAATTGAAAGGGGGAAATTAAAATTGGTGGTGGAACTGTGGATGTGGATGTGCATTTTAAAAAATCACATGAAAATGTCCAATATTCTGCATTGCCCTAGACGGCTGAGACCTGGCAGGATTGGAATCCCAGTGCTGCCTGCCCAGACTGTTCCCTAACCCTTCTTTTGGCAAATAAATCTGCCATCATTTACCCAATTTAAAAAGAAAGTGGATTATTAGGATGTCACTGTGATAATCTTATCTCACTAGAGGTTAAAAAAAAAAAAAAGGTGGAAGCTAGTCTCATGCCTTTCGATTGTCCTTGTCTGAGTTCCACTTGGGCCAATTCAAAGAAAAGAAGACCAAGAAAACCAGGCCCCAGGTGAATGCCTACTGTAGTAGGTAAAAATTCCCTCCTGTGGCATGCTGGAAAACCTCTTCCTTCCCAGGTTCTTCTCTTGGGGGAACTGAATTTTATTCTATGTGCAAATCTATGTGCAAATGAGTGATTATTCCCAGTGTTATCACACAGCTCCTTTGAAATAGACTGTGGATTTTCATTGCATGTTTTATTTATAAGTGAAAAAATCCTTAGGACACCAACAAATACAATAAATTTACTTAACAATAAATTATAAATAAATAAATAAAACATTTAGTTAACACTACATGATTGAGCCACTGACAAAGTTGCCTTGCTCCACAAGCACTCTAGCAAATTCAGCTCCATCCCCAGAATTCATCTACTTTCCTGTCTCCAGATCGCCACGCCAGGGTGGTGGTGTTTCCTTCACTGTGATCACTTCTCCTAAGTTTCCTGGTGGGAAACTCATTCTGTCTGCTTTCCCTTGGGGGCACCAGGCATGCCTTTATCCTCTACCCTGGCCTTCCACTCTCTTCACCCTGGGGCACATTGCTCCCCATGAGGAAGGGTGACAGGCTTGTAGCCCTCTGTCACACAGCCCCTGGAAGCCATCACAGGTTGCGGGGACCCCTCCTCCAATACCTAAGCTGGACTGGGAAGATTCGGCTTCTGAGTCACTCCCTCCACCTCCGCCTCCTCCTGCTGGGGCTTGCTCGCAACTTTGGCTGCCAGAATCTTCTTCCGACCTCTCTGTTGCAATGGTTCGCTGAATGTTTTGATACCTTTGCATTAGAAAATGGAAAGACAGGAGTTAACTTTGGGTTGCTCCTTGGGGGCCAATACTCTGAATCAGATAATTAGAGAAATCCGTAAAGAATTGTCTTGAATGTCAGGAAAGAAATGCTTAAACTTCCCACAAGATAGCCAGAACAATTAGCAAGACAAGTATCTCTAAGATTATTCGAGTTCTTTTTGTTTTGTAAGCTATGATGAGTTTCAAGTATGGTGACTTTTCAAAAATCAACACAAATAATAACTAATCATGCAAAACAGCCTGTGCCCTGCATTAAACAAAATCAGGCTAAGTCTAAAATAAGAGTGTGGGAAGTAAATTAAAATGCTACAACTAAGATATCAAATTACCTCAACATTATTGTAATAAGTGTACAAACTGGGCTAGCAGTTCTACTCACTTAGTTTTTATTTGTTGGATAATTGATATAATTGGGCAAAGGTCATGGAAATACTATATCTAATAGCATGCTGGCAAATAAATAAATGTTTTCTGCTTATTCAAAGGCTCATTTTGTTTTTCTTCCCAAGTTGGGGACTTAGTCATTTGGCCAGCCAGCTAGCCACCTTGCCAAGTACCAAATATTTGCTAACTCTTCCAATGTGTGAAGCCTTTGTGCTGGACTTTTCGATGGAGGAGAGGATTAGAATATGACATTGCCCTTTAAACACACACAGTTGAGATGTAACAAAAGGGAAATGGGACAGAAGCCATAACTCCAGCCAGGTGAAAGGCTGTCACAGACAGGCAAGAGGTGTGTGGGACACAGATGAGGAAACTCCCAAGGTTTGTAAATTGTGAAGTTGGAGTATGAATTTGTTGGAGAGTTTGTTGGGAAAGGACACTTCAGAAGAGAAACAACACGTGCGAAAGCAGGCCGCCCTCGGGGAGCTCTGAGACGCCTGGCAGTGGTATCAGGGTGTGTGGGCACCGGGCAGGGCCAGGAGACCAGTGGAGAGGGAGGAGGGAGCCCCAGAGGGTGCCCTGCAGTAGGATGGGTGCTATTCTCTAGGCCGCAGGTTCCCCAACCTGAGCCGCGCAGAATCACCTGCAGGACTTAAAACACAGCCTGCCGGCCTCACCCCCAGAGTCTCTGATTCAGTGGGTTTGGCGTAGGGCCCAGGAATGTGCATTTCTTTTTTCTTTTCTTTTTTTTTTTTTTTAAGAATGTGCATTTCTGATGAGTTCCCAGGTGATCCTGATGCTGCTGGCCCAGGGATCAATCTTGAGAATGAACCATTGCTCTTGGTGATGGGTGGCTGCTAAAACAAACAAACAAACAAACAAAACCAGGCAGGGCCAGATGTACACGGAGAGTGATTACCCAGTGTCGGCGTGGAGAAAGCATTGCAGGAGAGGAGCCTGGAGCTGCTGGAGAGCAGCTGGGGGTTCCTGCAACAGCCTAGGCTGGAGACTTTTTGTCTCCGGGAAAGCAGTGAGGGGGTGAAGAGGAGGAGGAGGATGAGAGACAGGGTAGCAGGGAATAGCCAGTCTCCAAGTGCAATCCCAGGCGGGAACGCGCGGGGATGCTCGCTGCACAGACGAGACTCCATTATGGCAGGATTTCTGCAGACCAGGATTTCGTTGACCTTACAGAGGAAAGCTTTCTCACTGCCAGGCCATTTGCAAAAGCATCATCTGAGTAATTGTTAAAATTACAGAAATTGAAGCAAAATAAAAACCTGCATTTCTAACGAGTTATTTAGGAAGTATTATTTATATCTAGGTTTGAGAACTACTGGTCTAAGGGCTTTCTTTCACTGTTGTTTTATCTGGGGAGACTCCCACTCACTTCTGACACCTTTCAGAAGCCACCTTTGCCTGGAGTGGTTACTGCAAGGCATTTCCTGAGCAGGCCTCTTAGAACAAAATGTGGAAGGGGGCGATGAGCTGAGCGGTGGTGTATTTACAGACAGAAATATTTGTGGTAATTCACCACCCCGTACCTCTGTGGTGGGAAGTTGTGAAGAGTGATGGATGGTGAAGGATGACCCTCTGCGATCTTCTCCCTGCTGGGGACTCAGGGAATATAGCTGTGGCAGGAAAGCAGGGGGTGCCAGCAAGAAGCTGCCCAAGTGTGTGACCTTGACCAAGGCGGGGAACAGGGCCTGCCAAAGACCAAGGCAGCTGCTACCGGGAGGATTCCCTAAATGCCTTATGGCAGACTGCGTTTCTCAAAATGGCTCAACGATATTTTTAGACCCACATACTCTTCCAGAACTGTATCTCTACTTTTAAAAGACAGAATCCATGTCCTCTTCAACTACCTTGACTAATAGAGTTTGTAGCAGTTGGTGATGAAACTTAGCAGCCATGCTCTGAGGCAGCCTGGGTCTCATGGAAAGTCTCTGTGCAGGTGTCCTGGCTGAGAGGCCCAGCCGACAGCCAGCATCAAGCTCCTAATATGTGAGTCTCCAGCCCCGGCCACCCTCTGACTGCAACCAGGAGATATCCCGGGAGAGAACTGCCTAGCTGGGCTCAGTCAAAACAGAACCATGAGAAATAATGGTAAGAAGAAATGCTTGTGGTTGTTTTATGCCACTACGTTTGGTGTAGTTTTACTCAGCAACAGATGCCTGGAATAGGGCTTAGAAAAATGTCAAGTTGTAGGCTCTCTCTTCCTTCCCAATGTGCAGTAACCACAGCAGAGCATTATGAGTAAATATGATCTTATTTGATGAGGATAATGTCAGCAGTGTCACAACCTACTTCACATGTCCTCAGCTGGACCTTGGTTATCGCAGGCCTTACTGAGTCAACAGCCTCAAATCCTCCATTTGGCTCCTTGTCTGACCTCTGCCGAAGCACAGAGGCAGTCTGGGGAAGCAGGGCACACAGTGGCTTGAGGAGGGTCTCTGAGTCTCCTCTCAGGGCAGAACTGCAGCCTCAGAGGTTCCCCAGCTTTAAACAGGAGAGAGAGGCAGCTCTCTTCCATTTCATTAGGAATTATTCATCAATATCCTCCTCCATTTTTTTGTAGCAAAAGGTTAAATATTTATAATAGATAGAGGGCTAATGAAAATTAGCTAAAAAGTCAGCTGACATACATAATTTGTAAAGGGACACACACACACACACACATACACACGTACAAAGCCAAACAAGAAAAAAAAAAAAAAAAGCCCTCCAAAACCAAGTCAAACCAATCAGCCAACTAAACAACCTCCCCCCTTAAAAAAGCCCAAGAACAGACAATTCACATGGGAGAAACTACTCCTTATTAAAGAAAAGTTTATGGAAAACAAGTTGACCCTTGCTCCAACAAGTGAAATCTAAGTGGCATCAAAATACCAGGATCACCTCTTACAGCAACAAAAACAAACCAAAAGATAAGATGGAAGTGAAGCTGTAGTCGTTGGCAGAGTAAACCCCTAGAACCATAATGTCTAACGTAGAAAGCAGTTAGGCATTGATACCAAATGCCAAATCCACATTTATCTCCCTTGGCCTAATCTTTTGGGAATAGAACCCTAAGGAAACCCTCCACTATAAGGCAATCTTAATATTTAGCAGGCCCTTGCGACAAGAAACAGTGACAAAAGCAATAAGCAAAACATTCAACAGTATGAAATTAGGTTAACTAAACTTCAGCCAGTCAGTGGAATACTATACAAGCAATTACGTGTTAATCTGAAGACTATGTGGTAATATTAAATGCTTACAGTGTAGTAAGTGAAAAAAGAATATGAAACTAACTACATATCACCATTGTAATCATGTAAGAATTGTGCATGCATATGGAAATTGAAGATGGACATATGTTTTTAAAAAGCTAAATTGGCAGGGCACAGTGGCTCATGTCTGCAATTCCAGCACTTTGGGAGGCCAAGGCAGGAGGATCACCTGAGGCCAGGGGTTCGAGACCAGCCTGGCCAACATGGTGAGACCTTCTCTCTACTGAAAATGCAAAAATCAGCTGAGTGCGGTAGTGTATGCCTGTAATCCCAGCTACTCGGGAGGCTGAGGCAGGAGAATGGCTTGAACCCGGGAGGCGGAGGTTGCAATGAGCTGAGATCATGCCACTGCAATCCAGCCTGGGTGACAGAGTGAGACTCTGTCTCAAAAAAAAAAAAAGCTAACTCATCCTTGGGGTAGCTAAAGTGTAGATCACTTTTTTCTGTTTAAAACTTCTATTTCCCTTAAATTATCATAATTTTATACAAATAATTCAAAAATAAAATTTTAGTTGATTATTTAAAATAAGAATACATATTTAGATTTTCTGCTTTTCAGTAAGTATTTGTGAAAGTAGAATTAATTCTGGATTTTCTGAAAGCATGGGAATTAACTCAGAAAACGATCTTGTACTGAGTCCTATTAAACTTCTGGCACCACACTAGGTGCTGGGAGCAGAGAAGGGTAGAAAGAAGAATAAGGCAAAAAGGTAGGAAGTGGCACAGAGGCAGGCACATTCTGGAGGCTACAGGGGAGGAAGTCACTGGCTCTGTGTGGAGGATTCTGGGACGGCATCCTGGTGCACATGACATTGAGTCAGGTCTGTAGGACAAGATGTGTTTCAGGTGGGAGGCAGGCATGAGGCATTTTCCTGCAGTGGGACCCTGTGGCCAAGCCATAAAGGCCTGGAAGAGTGTGCTGCATCTGGGGAATGGCTGAGTTGGAACATGGTCACTGCAACCTACCACACAAGCTTCCACATTGATTGCTACTGTGTACTCTGCACTTCCTAGTGTTATGTCTCCTTGCACAAACACATTTGATTTTCACAGTCATCTGGTTACGCTCAAGGGAAACTCCTTGCAACACTGAGTAATACTTTCACATGGCTGTGAGCCAGTAATCATTGTAAATTTCTCTGGATAACTGTGGGTTATCAAAATAATGACCCTTGTGTGTGGTTGCATGTGAGATGGATAGAAGATTGGAAGTGTACTTTCTGGGGCTGCCTGTTATCACGCCAAATACAGAAAATTTTAAATGCTTCAAAGCAATAGGTTAAGATAAGTATGGAAAAGCCTGGATACTTATTTGAAGGTTATCTGATCTTCCCTAGGTACACTATTTCACAAGAAATAAGTACCTTCTCAAAGTGCTAAATTCCTTTTCTTTTTATCTGTCCAGATGGATGTAGCAAATGCAACTTCCTATTCGGCAAAGTCCAGCTGCCTCTCCCAGCATGTTCATCTCCACTGGAGGGCACAGGAATTCATATGAAAGGCTATAAAACTTATTTGGAGACCTGGTTCAGGATGGATTTGGCCTAATTTTTATATTATGCAAGCTGATCACCCCGATAAACTTTCGTGGATGTTTATGCCGTAAGTCAAGGTGCTTCCTTCTGCTTCAGATTCACTGTCTCGCTTTGGTTAGTGTTCAAAACAGCATCTCTTATGAATACAGCCTGACGATGCCTTCCCCTAGTTCTCTGCTAAACAATTGGAGCTTATCAGTTTTGGCAAGAGAGACCTAGGGGCTAATTTCCGCCTACGGAATCACAACAGGGTCTCTATCTAAGATGAGTTTACTTTGTCTTCTACATTTTTAGTTACACGAATCTTGTTGCAATCACCATGAAAGGACTCTCCCATGGATTTTCGGTCCATTCATGCCTAGTAAAACTGGGTTATCAGGACTTCCTCTCTGTAACATGCTTTGTTGGAGTGGGAATGACTGGAAAGTGTGCTGCCAATGCAAGTCTTTTATGGTTTTCGTTAATGACTTCAACACTCAGCTGCTGATGGGCAAAGGTGGAAAGCAAATGTCTTGCAAACGCTCAGGCAATGAAAAAATGTTCTGGTGATTTTCACCTAAAGCATGCTCCTCTGTGTACAACAGTAACCAGAAGTTCATTTTCTTTTTTTTTTGTTTCCATGTTTTTTGCTTGTTTGTTTTTTTGAGATGGAGTCTTACTCTGTCTCCCAGGCTGGAGTGCAATGGTGCGATTTCAGCTCACTGGAACCTTCGCCTCCTGGTTCAAGCGATTCTCCTGCCTCAGCCTCCTGAGTAGCTGAGATTATAGGTGCCTGCCACCATGCCTGGCTAATTTTTTTCTATTCTTAGTACAGACAGGGTTTTACCATGTTGGCCAGCTGGTCTCGAACTCCTGACTTCAAATGATCCACCCGCCTCGGCCTCCCAAAGTGCTGGGATTACAGGCATGAACCACTGCGCCCAGCCCCATTGTTTTTAATAGGACTAAATTGTTTCTCCTCCTTCTTTTCTGGCAGATAACAGTTAAATTTCAAAGGCATTTGCTATCAGTAGGTGTGTTCCACAAACCCAGTTCTTCATTGTTTTTAGTCTTTCTCAACTTTTCCTTCACCTTCATACTTGACATGAAAGCAAGACAGCATGTGGGTGCAATTTCAACTGAAGGAAGCCTCAGTTTGCAATTGCTGGTAATCAAAAGTATCCTGAAGCTGCCACTCCGGTCTTAAAGAGCAAGATGTCAGAGACAATGCTCTATACTAGCTTACTGCATCATCTCTGACATGAATAGACCACTGTTTAAGCCTGATACTGTTTAAGGTTTTGTTTGTAGGTTAAAAACAAAATGATATCTTTACAAGTTCAATAGAGAGGACCTAGTTTTTCAACAAAATAATTCTCAAAAATGTTTTTAAACATTTCTTTTTCTAAGATGAAGGCTTTTCACAAATTATTATTGATAGGCATATATCAATTATGGGATCAGGGTAGGAATGCACACAGTGATTTATGAGACAGTTTATTTTCCAGGCAGCTTTTAGTCTTCTTATGGAACCTGTCCTTGGAATGTTCTTAACTGAGGTCTGTATCCTTTTGAGAACTGTATGATGGGTATGGACCAGTCAGCCAGAAAAATGTGTATCTATGTACAATTTGGGTACAGTGCCTGGAAAGTTCAAGGAACACTGACATCCTTGGTGAACATCCCAGGAGAGGGGGATACACCAGCCCTTGGTTAAGAACTCTTGTTTTTGAGCCTAGGCTATTAAGAAGTTTAGATGATTTCCCATCCTTAAATGACACTCAAGCTTAACTCGTCTCTTGCCACCAAATTCTAAATCTAGCTTTCCAAATACCTACTAGGAACAGGTTTCTTAAGATACTTAATTACTTTCCAGTCTCCTCATACAGTCTGGGCAGAAAAGTGTAAGGGGAGCGTCTCTAGCTGCCATTCTCCTTTCACTGTGGTTTAGGGGAGCTCATTACATAATGATCACCAACCGCCTGTTGAGTTGCTCCATCTGCTGGATGGACCCCGATCTCCGCATGCCATCCGGGGTGGCTGCCGCCGTCGGACGCTGCCAGGTGGTTGTGCGGTTCACGTGGTCCACATAAAAGACCCGCCCATGGCTGTCAATTCGAGCTTCCCAGTCTAGTGTTTAATAAGAAGGCAAAAAGAAAAATCAAGGACAAACTACTGACCCATGTGAAACGCATACAACTTCCAGGTCTTCTGCAGGTAGAACTCACCATTGGTTCATGGCTGCAGGCCAGACCCTGCCCACAGCACCTGCCACGACTTCTGGGACACTGGCATGAACTTGGGAGCTCAGAAAACAGTTTAATGAACTCAGACTCTCTGCTGGGCCATATTAAACAGTAACTGTTCTTCCTTGACCAAGACCTATGTTAAAATTCTAATACTTTCTTTTTTTTTCTTTTTGAAGCAGAGTCTTGCTCTGTCACCCAGGCTGGAGTGCAGTGGTGCGATCTTGGCTCACTGCAACCTCCACCTCCTGGGTTCGAGCAATTCTCCTGACTCAACCTCCCAAGTAGCTGGGGTTACAGGTGCCAGCCACCATGTCCGGCTAATTTTTGTATTTTTTAGTAGAGACAGGGTTTCACCATGTTGGCCATGGTTGAACAGGCTGGTCTCGAACTCCTGACCTCGGGTGATCTGTCCACCTCAGCCTCCCAAAGTGCTGGGATTACAGGCATGAGTCATCATACCCAGCCAAAATTCTAATAATTTCTAAAGAGAAAATCTAATGTTTAATGAATTTATGTCTTTAGAAATGTCCACCCCCACTGTCACTCTTGTTGGCTACTCAAACGACAGCTGTGGAAGACTGGAGTATCCTCCAGTGAGAGCTGACACTGTGATGCTGGAGAACACTTTCTTTGCTAAGTCTGGGTTCAGTGGAGAGAAGAATGGCCCTCAGATTAAAACCAGTTTTAACTACGGTTCTGAAGTCTTGGATCTGCGAATTTAGATGACCTCTGTCTTATAGTTAGCAAACTTAATCGATTGCCTTTCCTCTTGAGTGGGTGAATGGAAGGAAATGATTGTTAAGGTTTCAAAACAGCCTTTTGATAAGTTGTTAATTAACAGTGTATATTCAACCCGCAGTTGTCAAATATCTCTGGCCACCAAACCAAACCAGTAACTAGGAAGTACCCTTTTGTTGATAAATAACCATCCCAAACAGTAGAGGGAGCCCGAGATAAAGAAAAGTTCCCTTGCTTCCCAAATTAAAAACAAAAGAAAACAAAAATAGAAAACAAAAAGGTGGAAGCATGGATGAGTCACTACATAATACAGGCAGGGGCTGCGTTGGGGTGAGGTGGGTGGAAAAGAGCTGGAAGCAATGTATTCACATTTGAGCGAAACATAGAAGAGCAATGCCTGCTGTACAGAGACGGGCAAAGCTTTTAGATTCCACACATCACATTGTGGAAATAGCAGCAGTGTGATAAAGTTATGCTGAAAATACACAAGACTAAAGAAGAAGAAAAAGCAAAAATGTCCACAAAAGGAGGAAAACCATCCAGCCTTTTCAGTGAGAAAAGCCATAGCTTTTGGGAGTAGGTCAGATATTAACAGTTCCATTGAAAACTTATCATTCAGGTAATGACATAGCAACTCTCAATTTTTTAAGGGAAAAAATATATTTGGCATATTTATTGTTTTATATGTACATAGTATATCTGTTTGTGGCATTATGGCTTATGCCTGACCTGATGGATTGTCAAGTAATGCCCAGTAAAAACCAAAGTACCCCCAAACACCAAACTTAACTTATGAGAGAAATTGAAGGAAAGATGTAGGCAGATTGTATAAATATGTGCTAGGAGGTTTTGATTAAAATTGATCTAATGATTATCTAATGATAATCCAGCTGTCAAGTGTTAGGTGTAAATGGTAATTAGCTCATGGATGAAATTGTATATACATATAATTACTAGGTAATTACTCTTGATCTAGAAACTTAAAAATTTTAATGGATCCCAAACTAATATTAGTAAAAGTAATAGGACAACTACTTTTCTTGAATCCAACATGACTGTCTTCCAACAAAAAATGACCATTAGTCTTTGAAGAGCATTGTGCAATTTAATTCGACTGAACAAACTATGTAGCACTCACTCTAAACTAGAGACCGTGCCAGGTCCTGAGGACACAGAGCTGAGTGACACGTGACCCTGCCCTCCAGGAACCTACAGTAAAGAAAGGGGTCCTTTGCAGACAAAGGTTGGGTTTTATAAATTAAGGGAAAAAGCTAGAAAATGAAGTTGCAATAATGATAATTTATCACCACATGTTTCAATTCCTCATGGAAAAGTGTAGTAAACCCAACAGCTGGGCTCTTTTGTCAATACATTAAATATCTGGAATGTATTGTGCTAATTATATACTCATACATATTCAGAAAATCATCGCTAAGTGTAATCAGAAATTATGTACATGTTTTCTGGATTGCTTTGTAAAGAATTTGCTTTCACATATTTTATAACCAAAGGAAATAAATTCCAAATGGAACTTCAGGCATCAGCATGACTTGAAGGGCTCAGCACTGTGATGCCATGGGTTTGTCTAAAGACCACTTGAAAACAGTACCTTCATGATGCTGGTGCGAGTTATAGCAGTGCAGGTCAGGTCAATTCATTTGAGACTGTAGGATCTATTGCACACTAAATTATATGTTCTCCACAAAGTCCAAGAACAATGTAGAACCTGATCATGTGTCATATTTAGTTATTATATTAATGAAAACCTATACAACTGTACATTTTGAACAATTTTAACAAATGCAATATTATTGCATAGTCTAGACCTTTCCCTTGAACTTCAGAGTCACACATCCAATTTCCTTCTTGACATTACTACCTGGATGACATCTCAAATACAAGATGATCGAAACCAAGTATTGGATCCTTCCCACCAAAACCTGCTCTGCCTGCAGCCTTTCCTACCCATCTCAGTTGAAGGCAACTCCATCTCTGTAGGTTGAAACTCTTAGGTCATTTTTGATACCTATCTTTCTCTCACATCCATATCCAATCTGTCGTCAAATCTACCTTTAAAATATATGTCCAGAATCAGACCACTCCTCACCACTTCCACTGCTCCCACCCTGGCCCAAGCTACACTATTGTTTGTCACCTGGGTTACTGCATAAAGACATAACTTACGTTGAATCTCATGCTTCTATCCTTTCTTTTCCCAATTTATTCCCTACACAGCAACCAGGGCAAACTTTTCAAAACCTGAGGCAGACAACGTCACTTCTCTGCTGAAAACTCTACAATGTCCTCCTTTCATTCAGAGTAAAAGTCAAAGCCCTTGAGTGGTTTACAAGGCCCTGCGTGATCTGGGCCTTGCTAGTTCCCTAACTACATCATCTGCTGCCTTCTCCCTTCCTCAGTCTGCTCCAGACGCACTGGTCTCCTGTTCCTTAAACCCACCAGGGTGTTTCCACCTCCCGATTGGCAGTGGCCATTCTCTGTGCCTGCAAAGCTCTTCCTGCCCAACACTTGCAAGGATAACACCCTTAACCTTCAGGTGTTGTCTTCTCAATGAAGCCTATTCTCACCACTTGTTTTAAAATTGCAAACCAGCCACCACCACACGAACTCAGAGATCCCTCACCCTGGTCTATTTTTGCTTTTCCATAGCATCTCCTATGCTAGGCCAGTCCCTTTTTAATTATTGTTTGCTAATCTGTCTTCCAGACTAGACTGTAAGCACCATGAGGGCAGGAATCTTTGTTTTGCTTACCCACAATAGTACCTAGCACAGGGTAAACATTCAATAAATATTTGTTGAATGAATGACTATCAGCAATAAGGTAATTCTTGTACTATTTGAGATTATTTAACAATATTCAGTTGGTAGGATTCATTCATTCATAACAATATTCAGTTGGTAGGATTAACAATATTCAGTTTTTCTAAGGTCTTTCACTGTTATATGGATAGAAAATTGAAAAGTATCTGGAGAAATTTGTTCTCATTATTGAAAGTGGCTTATATAAACGAATTATTTTACAATGGATTTATATACAATCATTTATAATATTTGCATGTATAACTAGTTATCTGTACTGCACAGATTCGAAGTAGATTCATGCATTGAAAGGTTATTTGTTGTGGGGAAAGCATCCCTTTCCTGGAGATAACATGTTATACATATTTTTCAATTAAGTGTTACTTAGGAAGTATTTATAGTGATGCTAAAATTTTACTATTCATTTGTGGAATGTCCATAAATCAGTATATAAAGAAAGAAAGAAATCAGGCATCAAAAGTTCAAGGACATGATGTTTGGCTTGGCCCTTGAAAAACAAATATTGTGTTTCTTTAAGTTAGTCCACATATTAAAGATGTTCTTTGATTTCTCACCAATAAATTACAATTGAATAGGGAGAGGAGTGGTGTTCCGGTAAAGTACAGCACATTACCAAGAACAGATGAATTAAGAAATAAGCACTTGTCCTTTTGAAAACTGTAACTGCTTCATGTAAGCACAGGCAAAAGAATGTAAAGAAACACTGGTTCCTTGCATTCCGGAAAGATTTTGTAGTTGTAAAATCTATCAAATCTTACATATTATCTTTGCTTGAAAAATAAGTCAAAACCGAAACAGAGATGTTCCAGAATTCATGAACATATGTGATGCTAAGTGAATACATAATGTCTGGGGTATTGATTTCTTCCTATAAATGTATTAAATGGAGTATTATGAAGTTAAAGCTAGAATGGTATCTAGAGACTATCTAGGTCAAACCTTTCATTTAGCAGATGAAGACATTTAAATTTTATTTTTAAAATTTTACAAATGAGAAAACTAAGTCTCTGAGAGATTAAATGAATTTCCCAAGTTCAGATGACTAGTTAATTATTAATTACATACTACAGTTACCAGGAGAAACTGACATTGAATTCTATCTTAAAGATGATATTTTGCCTGGCAACCCCTAAGAACTGCAGAAGAAATGTGAAGCTATTACCTATGGATGCAAATTATAGTAAGGAAAGTACAAGTTCATGTGCCCAGATGGGTTCAAGTTGTTTTAACACATGGAGATGCTTGTGATGTAACAGATCCAATGGAGAACAATAGGATTATTCTATCTTGAACTGCAATTTTAAATATAAAATGTAAAATTTGGGACTTAAAGGTCATGAACAGTTTGCAAAGACTAGTCAAGTGTAATAAAGAAACGCTCTCCATTTCAGAAGCTGAGAGGCGCTGAAAACACAGTGTTCTCTCTTCAAGATCACATGGTGAAATGACTAGTCAAAAAAACAAACTAAAACCCAAAAAACCCCACCAGTTTTTAGAGTAGGTGTCATATTGGTTTTTGTTAACAGTGTAAGGCACGGAGTTGGGAAAGACTTTAGATGTTTACACACAAATTCATACTGACCTGCTTAGACTTGATAGGAAGAGTTAAGACACAGATTTTAAAAACTAAAGCTTACTTGGTGGAAGAGGCTCATCGATTGTTGGGTAGTGATGATGTTCAGGCCTCAGGGAAGGAAGCTGGCTTACTGGCTGGGAATTATGGAGTATAGGACATTCACCTACGGACAAGATAGTCAATACATTCAGATTCATTCACTGCTGTGGTAACATCATCAAAAAAGCATGACTGTAAAACTAAGTACCACAAGAAACAACCCCAAAGAGCGGGAAATCCATTTGTGTGTGTGTCAGTTTGCTACATTCACAGTCATTCATGAGAGGGGGAAATATTTTTTTTAAAAAAGAAGAAAATCCAAACACTTCATAACTAATGATCTGTGCCACACAGTCCAATATGTAGGATTTGAGTCTGATTCAGTAATGACCCGAATTTCCTGAATCAGAAGGTGGCACCAGAAAGGAACACAAGAGAAAATTAGCAGAGCCTGATTGCAGCCCAGTGGAGGAAATAGGCCTGTTTGAGGGAAATGCAGCGTTTTATAAGGTTCCATAAAAGTTCCTTGGGCTTGTGCAAAATGGCACCTCCTTACTTGGATAGGTTTCATCACAGGGCTGCCGAAAGGCTGTTTTTCAGATTTTTGAGGGGAATGAATTCTTAGATGCTACCTTTCCAAGACAGGTCAAGGAGCTGGCAAGCCAAGAATGTAATGTAAATTCCTGTAGTAGGAAAGCTGGAGGCTGGGGGGTGGGGGAGGGGAGCCAAGGTGCTGAGGGGTCTCAGAACTGTCCAGATTATTTTGAGGAGAAATCAGACAAGCCAGGGTGCTCCAGAAAGAGGAAAGGACAAGAGACAAAGGAAGTAGATAAAAAGCAGAAAGATGGTGACAGGAAAGCTCAAAACACAGAAATGGGAAAGAAGGAGGAAGAAAGACAGACACGGAGAAAGTTTAGAAATAAACATATCCACAGGATGCATGCCTCAGATTATTAAAAGGAAACCTACAACAGACATAGCTTATATTGTTCTCAGTTCAGACTTATAACGAACTGAACAATGTTCTGAAGTGGTGTCCTCAGGCATGTAGAGCAGCCATGCAGAAGGCAGGCCTGCAGCACCAGCTGCTTGGGTCACATAATCAGAGGCCTGTGCTCTTGATCTTTGCAGAGTGAGAAGGGCCCAGGACAAAGGATGGCCCTTTTTCAGACGGTTCCTCCTGCCTCACACCGTGCTGGTTTTCTTGCAAAAGCCTTCAAGGGCCAGAGGGCAAGGGTCAGGCCTTTTCCTTCTTCTGTCCTCTGCTGATGCAAATAGCAAGTGTTCCTTTATCCCTTGGGTGAAAAAGGAGAGAGACTGAAAAATGGTGGTCAAATGGTTGTAGGATCTCAAATGCTGAATATTTCCTAGAATATCCACACATGGAAAGGATGATTATTTCTTCTCACTCTAGTTCTATAGAACTGATCAAAAATAAAAATAAATTAATTAGGAAGAAAGGTGGGTTTAATTTTGTGATTTAATTCCTAGAGCTAACTGGCAAACAGAAGTAGAGATATATTCAGGAACAAAGGGACCTTTTAAATGTTAAATATAGAATATTATTTGTTGAGCAAATTCTGGTATGTTACTCAAATCCTCTGGGTCCTTGGAGACGCTAATGGAAAACAATGAAGGTTCCTCTCATGCCGGCACCCAGTTCATCGTGGATAGACTGCTGTTTCAAAGATGGGCTCTGTGTTTAAGTGGATACCACACTCATGTTTGTTTGTATATGTGTTTAGTGTCGGAAATTAAACAAAACCATGGTACAGTTGTTATGTCATCAGCTGCTGCATTTTTAATTTAGTTTCTTTAAAAACAACAATAGACTTACCTCTTGAAATTAAGGCAACCAATCAGGTTAATTACTCCTCCAAGCTAGGAAATACAATACTGTCGACTGCCTGGGGTTAATGGAGCTGATCCCACCTGCTTGTGAACCCCAAGCAAATGCAATGATGTGACCGACATATCTCAGCCGACTGAATGGATGGAGGCACTGAAGAAGCAAGCAGTTCTATTCTGCACAAGGACAGGGCTCCACATCATCACCCTTGCCTCAAACACAAAGCAAGATCTATTCCTCAGCTAAAAGCAAGCGACATCCTTTTAAATTCCCTTCTGTTTATAAATTATGTGACCTAATTGTAGAGAAAGGTTGCCCCACATATTATTTGAAGCAAAGTGATTTATACCTAATAATGTGAAAATGTCCCTTGAATTATAAAGTACAGGAAATGCAAATTCAAAGGATTGTTTTAGATGCTTTATACAACATAATTTAAACAGCTACCCTCACTGCTTGTCCGCCTGGAAGAACCCTCACTTGGTGGGAGGCAGAGTGCTTTTGTAGTATAATCTCATTCAATTCTCCCAACAACCCGTTGAGGGAGATTCTATAATTATACCCATTTTGCACATGAGGAAACTGAGGCACAGAGCAGCTAGGTAACTTGGTGAGGAAGTGGGAAGACTGTATATAAATCCAAGAGGCCTGACTCCAGGGCCTGAACTCATACCCATGACATTATATTACTCTTTTCATTCGTCTGCAGAAGGTCTTTTAAGAACTATTTTAAATTGAACTTTTAAAAAGGAGCTATTCATAGAGGGAAATGAAGCAAAAAGTATGAAAAGAATACTAGCCCGTATAGTTGTCAGTTCAGACTTAGAAGAGCGTTCCTCTATAAATTGTTGCCACCTCATCTATGTGGGCACGTGGACAACAAATCCACATGAGTTAATCTAATGCAGTTTCTCTCTCTCTCTCTTTTTTTTGACTGAGTTCTGCTTTTGTTGCCCAGTCTGGAGTGCAATGGTGCGATCTCGGCTCACTGCAACCTCTGCCTCCTGGGTTTCAGTGATTTTCCTGCCTCAGCCTCCCAAGTAGCTGAGATTACAGGTGCCCGCCACCATACCCAACTAATTTTTTGTATTTTTTTAAATGGAGATGGGGGTTTCACCCTGTTGGCCAGGCTGGTCTTGAACTCCTGACCTCAGGCAATCCACCCACCTCGGCCTCCCAAAGTGCTGGGATTACAGGCATGAGCCAACACACCCAGCCATCTAATGCAGTTTCTACAGTAAAGAAATTTGCAGTCTTGGAAGTCAAGGCGAAAGAGCAATAGGGATTTTTATGGAAGCAGAGGTCACCCACACAATCACATATCAGGCAGGTCATGTCAAAGCCCTGCTTTCTTGAAGCACCTGCTGTTGTGAAGCCTGGTGGCAAGTGAGGGACAGTCCCACAATGCAGACACTCTTAGCTCAGGGACTCACTGCTGAAGGGGGGAAGGCTGGCTGGGAAGAAGTCACATGCCAGCATGTGCATGGCCTTCAGGAGATCAAGAGACCCCTTGGGAATCTTTGTATTTCCCCTTGTGATCGCCATAGTGAAGCACGTAGGTGCTTCTTAACCTTTTCTGTGTTTACACACTGCAAAGTTCAGGAACTTAGACATTTCTTTAGAAACTGCCAATGCCAATGCCGAGATGTCCACTGTGGCCCTGAAACACTTTCTGCACTTCCACCTGCTAGACTGTTCCGCCTCTCTCTCAAGGGCAAGGATGTGACTTTTTTGTTTGTCAAACATGCTTTTATATAAATTTACACTGAGCCAAGTTTCAATTGACCATGTGTAGATTATCTCCCAACATGGGGGCCAAAAGACTGTGCACTAAAACAGGGTTGTATGGTTCTGAGCTAAGAAAAGTGTCAGTACACTTTTCAGTACTAAAAGCTTTTTAGTGAGAACAGTTACTTAATTTTTTACCTCTTGACCCACAAAGTCTAAAATATTTACTATCTGGCTCTTCATAGAAAAAATTTGCAGACCTCTGTAACTCAACATCCCTGCCAGCTCCTATGTGTGCCTTTTATGTGGGAATCCCCCAATCTCCTTTTGTTGTATTATTTTTAATTATGCTGTAATTATTGAGTAATGTCCATACATCACCTGATGCCAATCCATTTTCCTGTGCCCAGTGCATTACATCTGGCCTAGAATAAAGGAAGTCCTCAAAACATCCTTGTGACAGAAAGGCATTTCCCATTGCCTTCTCCTCACAAGAGGGATTTTCCATCCCACTCCTTGTGGGTGCCTTTGCATGCTGTCTGTTTGACCTTTCTGCCTATGTTTCTTTTTCTCTACCAATTTCCTTGCGTTTCTCATTTTTGCATGTGCCACCTTCTCTCACTCTTTTTCTGAAATGTAGAAGCGGGCATTATTGAATACTTAAAATTATTTTTTTAATGCTCACTTTAGCTCCTGTTCAAAAAAGTTTGTAGGCACCTCAGCCTACAATTGTTTAGGTGCTAAGAATTCAAACATAAAGAAACACAACTCTGGCCCTTGATGAGCTTACAATCTAGAGAAAATATCCCCGCCTTTTGTTGGAGGCTAATTTCAACAGCAGAACAGCAAAATAGCAGAGGCTATGTTTTTCTCTTTAAAACAACTGAATTATTTCATATTATTATGTGCCTTCTCAATTTTTTTTTCCCAGTCATACCACTGTCACTTTACTGGAAGACAATTCCCACTCCTGGATAAGGAAATGCAAATTAATTTCACATATAATTCCACAGGCATGACTAAGAAAGAACATCTTTGGTTAAAACACAGAATATGTTTTAAAACTAATGGTGGCAGCTTTTGGATTCGATTCTTATAGGAAACAAAGTGATTTATACACAATCATGTTATTTTCCCTTTCATTAGCCAACAACAACAACAACAACAAAACAAAACCAACAGTAATAACAAGAATTGAGTGGACATAAATAATGACAAATATATGTAGGCTAGACATATGTACATGTACGTACATGGGCTAGTTGAATTCTAAAACAGAGGTAAAATCTGTTTTTCAACTAATATTAACATCTATTGCTAATCTTCCATGTGCTTTGAAAGTCAGCAGATATTTACACATTATCCATTTAATGTAGATAGATTATTTCCCACATATATCATTTGATACTAGTCTTGGGGCTCTGGCTGCTGTCAAGACTAGGATAACATGTACACTAACCACTTCTGGTGATTAGTTAAAACAAACATAGAAGCACACATACAAGTGCACGCTCACATCCAACCAGTCATAATTCCTGGTGTGTATCTGAGACATGGTGGGGTGTCAGCTACTCACAGTCATCTATACTCAAACACAGATACACATGCACACATATATGTACAAGACAGGCATACATTGCCCCAGCAACCCCGTTTGACACCGATCCCTCGCCCCTCTTGTTTTTAAACTGTTGGTGACACCTTTGTCCCCCTGACGGTCCTATTCTCACTCTGATCAGGTTTGAGGTCTAACCTTCTCTCCGATTGCTTGGACCTGCCACGGGGGATTCCAGACCTTCCGGGGTTCTTTCCACGTGCCCGCTAGGGGCGGCCAGCTCGTCTTGCCACGGCCCAGCGCCGTTCGTGGACTCCGGGTCCAGCTCAGGGCTCTGCATGGAGTCGGGCACCGACTCGAACGCGCTGTTCTCCTCCTCCTCGTCATCTTGCGAGGAGAAGACGGTGCTCTCGGAGATCTTGGCGCTGTCTACGGAGGAGAAGCGCGTGTGGCTGGCGAACCTGTTGCCGTTGTAGCAGGAGGGGCTGTAGCAGGAGGCGCTGTAGCATGAGCTGCTGTAGCAGGACGTGCTGTAGCACGAGGAGCTGTAGCACGAGGGGCTGCAGCAGGACGCGTCACAGCCCTCGCAACTGTGGTCCCCGCCTTGCCTGGGGCTGGAGTCGCTCTCGCTGCCGGTGCTGGGGTGCGTGTCGCCATCCTGGGCCGCGCCATTGGCCAGGCTGGAGAAGTGGCCCCCGGAGTGGCCAGGGTGCGCCATGCCTGGAGTAGCCCCCTCGGGCTCTTCTCTGTCCTCTTCCAGGGCAGACGGGTCAGCGGCCACCGTGTCCACCTCGCTGAGCCCATCCTTCTCCGAGGAGTCCTTGAGGGTAGACTCCTCCTCCGCGCCGTCCTCCTCCTCTGCCGCGCTGCCGCCGTGGGCCGAGGGCATGCTGTGCAGCAGGGTGTGGATGCGGATGTAGTGTGTCCGCGGGGTCTCGGGGTCCCCGCAGGCTGACGCGATCACTGTCTCCAGCTCAGACACAGGCAAGGAGCAGGGCCTGCTTTTTCTCTTCACCGAGGCCCGCAGCTGCAGCCTGCCCTCTCCCTGCTCCAGGGTGGACACATCTCCCTCCTCCTCCTCCTGCTCCTTCTCTTCTTCCCTTCCAGCCCGGCTCTGTGTCGTTGCTTCCTCCTCTAAGGGCTCCTCCTCGGTACTGGCTGGTGCTTCACCGTCTTCCAGCAGCAGTGCTGACGCCTCCTCACCCAGGTCCAGCTGCTCGGCCAGCTCTTCTGCACTGGGGGCAGGCTGGATGTCCTTTTGCACCTGGGCCAGGAGGTCCCCAACCCCTTCAGGTCCTACAGAGACCATGCCCTGGTCTCCTGCCTCCCTGATGACTGCTGCTTCCTCAGCAGGTCTGGAAAGCTCCATGCTTTGGTTCCCTGGACCATCCAGGACACTGCCCTCATCCAGCTGCTCTGGCTTCCAGCTCTCAGAGGACTCCGGTGCCTCAGATCGAGGTTCCCCACTGCTGCTTTCCATCAGGTTGTTCATGGGGCTGTCCTGAATGGGGGCTGACTCAGGCTCAGTGCTCAGGGAAATCTCCTCGTCATCTGCTGGTAGGAAGAAAAATATGTCATTTCTCCCAGAAGAGAGCATTGTGGTGTTAGGATACCCTGTGGGACATGTAAGCCATCACTAAGGGATTTCTACATTAGGATATTGAATGTCGATTGATGAGGGTTTCTCACTGGCCAGAGCTCTAGTGAAAAATTCTGTAAGATTGAGTTCTTGCTATGTTAACAACAACTTGCAGTCATGGATATATTTCCGAAATCTGTTTCAAGGGAATTCATGTTTTGGTTAAAATGCCCGAAGCCTAGCACTAACCCAGTTCTGGGCACACAGTAGGTGCTCAACAGTGTTTGCCACATGGAATGACTTCCAGGGATGAGGGTAGTAGTGGTGTTATTTATAGCTCCTTGATGATTCTATTTAGTTAATTGCATTTGCTCAGAATGTTTCCTATGCTTAGGTCCTACAGGGTGGCATAAGGGGTAAGTGGTATTCTCACGCAACCAGAGAGAAGAAAAAGGCTGGATGAAGAATGGGAACAATCACAGTCATTCAATATCTCAGGCTGGAAGGTTCCCAACATTCAGAGTTTATTCCAATTTGAAAAAAAAAAAAAACAAGGTCTTCACCCTAAGCAGCCATTCAAGGGGTAGTAGCCAGTGTTTAACTCTACCTTCCTGCAGTTCTTCTACTGGATTCCTGCCCATTTCAAATGCACTAGTGCAATTCACTAAAGAAAATCAGTCCCTCTGGTGAGCTGTAAAGCTGTCCTTATGGCTACACCAAAGGAAGAGTCAGTTGTATTCTTAGAATATAGAAATAGACTGAATTTGAAAAGACGAAACAGTCAAGGTGTTTTCTTACAATCTAAGTTGTATAGTGGCATAGGAAAGTACACCTGGAGTTTTAACGAGTGGGTAGTGATAAACTCCAGGCTTTAAGTTATCAAGAGCTTCATTAGACTTAACAGCAACTTGTAAATGGTCCCGGAGGTCCTAACAGTTCTCAGTGTGATCTATATTGAGATGTATGGGGGCTACAGAAGAAGAGCAAAAGTAGAATTATGAGGCATATTATCATTCGTATTTTGAAATCTGTTTAGCATTAAATGGAATATTGGATGATTCTGGAGTTTTCTGTCCTATTTATACTTTCCATGTTTTTCTGTGATATTATAAAAATTCATTGCACAATTATAGTTCTTCAACATGACATACTTCAGCAACTGGCTAGTCTATATCTAGTTACTAGCTAGAAAGATGTTTCACGTTCATTCATTCATTCATGTATGTGATGATTAAACACCTATGTGGGTGCTGGGAGTAGGATGATAAATAAGACAGAGCTCCCTATCCATGTTGGCCTCATTGTTAATCTTCAGTCCACTGTCTAACCTCTACCTTTGGGTCACTAGAATGAAGAGAAGCTTCTCCATCAGGGGGACAGCAACCTGGTTTCCAGAATAGATCACTGGCTTCTGGGCCTCAAATGGAGAAGATAGAGAACCACAAAACCTAGGATATGTCTGGAGAGAACCATGGTTATTGTATTTTACAGAAAGGAACCATACTTATGACACTAGCCTAGGACAAGACATGAAGTTCATGCTGAAAATACCTGGGTGGATGGAGGAAGTGATCTCAAATCGGAATTGCAGCTGTCCACTCACATGATCCGTTGGAAGCCTGCGGCCAAGTGTGTAGCTGACCACCCTATCCCTAGAAGGAAATAAGCACCATCACAGTTCTGGTCAATACCTCTCCTTCTAATGACCATGCAGTGTGCTTTCTACACCAGTGGGTGAGGCAGGCAAGCCCAGGGAAGTCCTGATGTGCTCAACAGCAATACAAAACTGTAAGGAAGTCCTTATCGAATACAGATGCCCCTCGACCTACCGTGGATTACAACCTGATAAACCCATCAAAAGTTGACAATACTGGCAAGTCAAAAATGCATTTAATACATTTAGCCTACCAAACATCAGAGCTTAGCCTAGCTTACCTTAAAAGTGCTTGGAACACTTACATTAACCTACAAGTATGCAAAATCACGTAACACAAAAACGAAACTATTTTATAATAAAGTACTGGATATCTCATGTAATTTATTGAATACAGTCTACTGTAGAGTACGGTATCACTTGTTTACCCTGTGATCACATGGCTGACTGGGAGCTATGGCTTGCTGCTGCTGCCAGCTTCACAAAAGTATCATGCTGTGTATCACTAGCCCAGGAAAAGATCAAAGATCAAAATTCGATGTATGGTTTCTGCTGAATTCATTGTAAAGTAAAAAATGATTAAGTTGAACTAACTGTCTGTATTCTAAAGCAGGGGTAGGCAAACTACAACCCAAAGGGCTAAATGTGGCCCACTACCTGTTTTTGTGCAGTTGTGACATTTTATATTTTATATGATTGGAAAAAGAAACAAAAGAAGAGTAACATTTTGTAGCATGTGAAAATTATATGAAATTCAAATTTCAGTGTCCATAAATAAAGTTTAATTGGAGCACGGTCATGCTTGTTAGCTTACATATTGTCTGTGGCAACTTTCATGCTATAATAGCAGAGCTGAGTAATTTAGACAGGGACTGTGGGCCTTGCAAAGCCTAAAATATTTACTACCTGGCCCTGTACAAAAAATTTTGCCAACCTGTGTTCTAAAAGAGAGAGAGAGAGAATAAAAAAAGACACGGATGTCCTTGGTCTGCTTTTCCTGTGCAGATTGCCATTTTCCAAATATGTCCTCAACGATGGACAGTGCCAGCAGATACGTATCTTGTGGTATATATGTAATGTCTAAGAAAGGATGCTGTCATGGTTACTGGAGAGTCTGTGGGCGCTACAGAATGGCACCTGCTCCAGGATGAAGCAGAGCAAGACTTGTGGGTTGAGTTCTCTGACTTGAGACTTCCACTTAACACCAACTGCAGGGCTCCACATGTAGGGACCCCGAGTCTCCACCCTGGACTTTCGTGCCATCCCCTCCACCCCCTCAAAGCAATTTCTTAATTATAAAAAGAAAACTTTCTAGAGGCAATCAACCTGAAACTTTGCTATTATATTTTCATTAACAATACAGCTTCAGCAGAGTAAATTACCCCTTAACTTGGCCTAAATAGGAAGAGTGACCACCTTAGGATATTCAGGAGTTAACAAACCCAGGGTACACAGTAGTAACAAACACATAGCCCCAAACCAGTTGTTATTCAGATGACTCTGTATTTATTCCATTTATCAGTTTGTGACATGAAAATAAAAAGATAAATCACTGGCTGATAGTGTTTTAATGTTTCTTTCTAGAAAACACTGGCATTATGAGATAAACAACAAGCCCCTGACTTAAAATTGTTCTTTGATAGGCCATGATTTAGTGTTTGGAGTTCCTCAGAAGTCCATTAAGTAAAGCATTATATGTAGAAAAAAATAGGAGGAACCTCAGTATTTTGTCTATTTAGAAAGAGCCTTCGGTCAATATTATGAAGTACATCTATTACGACCATAACAAAGACATCCTGAACCCAAAACTTAATTGAAATCAGGGGAGGCCTAAAGACAATCAGACAGTGGCACAAAAATTACATTTATTATGCTTTGCATTTACTTTCCAGGCTTTTCTTTTTTTTTGCTTTTCACTCACTTAACAAATATTTTTTGAGCCCCTGCCATGTGAAAAGTGCTGCAGTTGATACAAAGCATTTCATACATTGCTCCTGCCTTTAAATAGCTTATGTCCAGCTGGGGGCATAAGGTAGGACCACTAAATAATGGTTCAAGGCAGACAGTGACACTTCAATGCGAAGGTGAGATGGTTAGAGTTAGAGGCAGAGAGCCAACTGAAGCCTGGGATTTTACAGGCCAAGGAATCGAGGAAGGATTGGAAATCAGAGTACGTGTGTGCCCAGGGGGGAAAGGTGCAAATATCTCAGGGCAGGGAGGGAGCCGTTACAGGTGGAGCCAAATGTTTCAGAAGCCATCGATGCAGGGGGCTTTATAGGGAGTGCATGTGCTGAGGGCAGAGGGAAACTGCGGTGCAAAGTGGATTCACTTTTGTTATGGGTGCATAATGGGGTTCTGCCATGGCTAAGGCTGCATGGCCACTGCTTCCATGGCCATCACCCCAACACTCTGCTCCTACCCACGGTGGGACACCTCCGGAAGGGGCAGCACTACAGAAGTGGCCCCCAGGGGCTGTGGAAGCAGAAGGCTTTGGAGGAGGAGCTGCTCTGCCCCGCCACCAGGGCGCGGTCTGTCATCCCATCAAAGAGGGTGGGAGGAAAAACACCTCCACGGCTTGCTGTTGCTGCCTCTCGGAGAGGTGTAAGCTCAATCACACTCGAGCTGTGCTCTCCATTTCCCTGGGTGGCAAGAACACTGGGAAAATCAAGCTAACCTCCTTCTGGTCGGGGACACCCTTTTCTACCTCAGAAACTTGCTTTCAGCTGGGGATGTGCCTTTCCACAGTGGGAGGCTGGGAGAGCGGGACAGTGCCAAGAAGATAGGCGCCGGCAGCTTGGACTTAGGAGAGAACTCAGCATGGGAGGGCAGAGGGGCTCTGTGGCTGCAGCGAGCTGGAGAGAGAAGTTCTGTTCCATAGGTACAAATTGATATCTAATGCATGCTGGGCGGCAGTGAACTAGGTGCTGGGGTAGAAAGAATTCCACACAGCCCCTGTTTTTGTTCTCTAGCCCACCCCCTGGCAGAGGTGCTAACAGCTGTGAGAGCAGCCAGTAGGGCAGAGAAGGAGAGAAATGAAAAGCGTGGCCCACAATAAGCTAGAGAATCAGTCCCAGGAACCCTGAGAGAAGCCTGTTGTGCAGGGATCGCCCTCAGGCTTTGGAGAGACACAGGTAAGAGTCTGACCTCCGGCTGGATCTCTGCCACCCACAAGCCTTGGGTTTACATAATTATTGATCCTTTTGAAGCCTTGTTTCCTCGTGGAGGAATGGTGATGACGCTGTCACAGAAGCATTATGAGGACTAAATGAAATAAAAAAGATCACAAGGAATACCATTTTCTTTTGTGTTCCTACTATGTGCCAGTGACCATGCTAAGTTCTTTATGTACACTTTTTGTCTGTTTAATCCTCACAACCATGAATGACAAGTGCAAACACTGCGTGTGACGCGTGACTGCAGCTCCATAAACTCAGCTCCCTTTGGTTGGAGAGTTAGTGGCAGGCCTCTGTGCACTCCGCTGCATGCACACCATAAAGTTCCAATTATTAATAAATGTCTGTGATAATTATCAGGATTCCAAAGTCCTTCTGATAATCCAAAGAACTTTAAATTAAGATACTTGGAAATTATGCGTATTTTTCTCATTCTTTTGCTATCTTTGTAAGAGTTACATTGTATATAAGTATATATTTATCAATAGAAAGCTTTATTTCGTGTTTTCAAATGTAGTCCCTGTTACCTAAAGAAATACAGATTATATATAGGGCTGTTATCTGGTCATAGTCTACTTTAATGAGAACCATGAGTGGACATGAATGTGTAAGAGACAAAGCCGAAACCTATTCTCATAGGCAATTGAATTCTGTGAGCATCTTAACTGCTGTCATTCCATAAGAATCATGCTTTCAAATTCTCATCCATGTTATCTAGCATGTGCAGATACTAGTGTCCTCTAAGTAAGACACTCTACCGTAGTTACCCAGTATTTCATCTTGTTATGGAAATGTCACATATGATTAAATCTTACATACCAGACTGATATATGAATGAAATAATATTCTTCGTAGTAAAACAACCTTGAGTTTCTACCCATACAGAAAAATGCCCCACTGAGGGCTTCTTTTAATACTGTTTAATAGTTTTAATAGGATTCTTTACTCTCTTGGGTAAGTAACCAGTGTTACACCATCAAGAGGAAAGGGAAGGGTTTGTTTAATCGAATAAATACTTATGTTGGCTCAGGCAACATAATTAGTAGGAAAAGCCAAGGAAATATAGTGATAACATTTTGACTCTCTGTGAGACTATACTATTGCAGCCTACAGGCCACGTTTGGGCATGGCCTGTTGATGGGAACCTAGTGATAGTAAGATCTCAGTCACAGGTTTACCCTATGGCGTGTCTCTCCAGGAGTCTTTGAACTGGCATTGACAGCTTTCCCAAGAAGCGCTTGATGATGGGACGGCTCTTGGCAAACTTGTCCTTCACCTCAATTTCCAGCACGTCAGTGGGCAAGGACACAAAACTGAATTGCTGCAATGAAAGAATATGTCATATCAATTAACTGAGAGGTTGGAGGGCTGGCCAATTCCCAGTCCATCTGCCTTGATGCTGTCATTGTAAAATACCCCAGCTATAATATACATATATATAAAGGGTCTTAGAAATGCTGTGAACCCTGTTTATTCAGTAAATGAGGGGCAGCGACAAGATGCTTCCTCAGGGCTTAAAAACAGGCTTATTCTTTGAGATTCAAACAGTAAAATCAGCACACTTTAAAGAGAAAGAATGCCACCAAAGCCTCACCATACTTGATTGAAGGTATTATCATACTTAAAGAAAGAACAAGCACAAACTCACCTGTAATTAAGAAAATGTACTTTAAATCAACAATGCAATATAGCTTTTCATGATTATGATGGAAGAGATTTCTAGAAGTTTGGTAATACCCTGTATCCTTGAGAGGGGGAAGAGACAAGAATTCTCACATGGTTTTGGTGGGAATGCAAATTGATTTGACCTTTGGGAAGGGAACTGGCAATATTTACTGGCATTTAAACTGCAAATCCCTTCAACCTAGAATTATATTTTTAGGGATTTCCTTCTGGATTAACTTGTGCAAGTGTGCAAAAGATACATTTAACAGGGATGTTTATTGGAGCATTACTAACAATAGCAGAAGACTGGGGAAAAACACAAAACTGTTTACAAAGAGGAAACTGGTTAAGTGAAGACTGATAAATCTTTGAAACTGAGAACTCTTCCATCGTTAAAAAGAAAGGGGTGAAGAATCAACAGGCACCAACATGAAAAGACACCTGAGAAATGAAGTGATAAAGCAAAGTGCAGAAGAATACGAAGAGTAGGATTCCATTTGTACTTTGAACCGCAGGGAAAATGTCTAGAGGGGGACGATCCAAACTGAACTCCAGGAAGCAGGCTGGTAGGGGAGGGAGAAAGTAGGTCTTTTACGTTTTACTTCATTTGATTCTAAAGTATTCATTTGTTAACTGGGTGTGGTGGTGGGCACCTATAATCCCACCTACTTTGGGAGACCGAGGCAGGTGAATTGCTTGAACCTGGGACGTGGAGTTTGCAGTGAGCTGAGATTGTACTACTGGACTCCAGCCTGGGTGACAGAGTGAGACTCCATCTCAAAACAATATACACAAAAATTTTAAAAAGTATTCATTTGTTAAATAGTGTATGGTGTGACTTTGAAAATAAAACAGTAACAATTAAAGGAAGACTGTGCCCATCAGAAGTTGGCTTGGTCGACATTAATGTCAGGCCTCTGAGCCCAAGCTAAGCCATCATATCCCCTGTGACCTGCACATACACATCCAGATGCCTGAAGTAACTGAAAAATCACAAAAGAAGTGAAAATGGCCTGTTCCTGCCTTAACTGATGATGTTACCTTGTGAAATTCCTTCTCCTGGTTCAGAAGCTCCCCCATTGAGCACCTTGTGACCCCCACCCCTGCCTGCCAGAGAACAACCCCCTTTGACTATAATTTTTCACTACCTACCCAAATCCTGTAAAACGGTCCCACCCCTATCTCCCTTCACTGACTCTCTTTTCAGACTCAGCCCACCTGCACCCAGGTAATTAAAAAGCTTTATTGCTCACACAAAGCCTGTTTGGTGGTCTCTTCACACGGATGTGCGTGAAAATTACAAGTGTAAAAAGGAGACACGAGAAGGTAAAGGTTGGCATTGGCCAGCCCAAACTACTTGGAAGGAGAAGTCTTAATTAACATTGAATGTTACAGTCCCCTTGATCAAAGGCTGTGAAACACCTGAAATAAATACATATTTTCTTTTATTCTGATGAATCCTAACAGCAACCATTTTTTTTTTTTTTTTTTTTTTGAGACAAAGTCTACCTCTCTCACCCAGGCTGGAGTGCAGTGGCACGATCTCGGCTCACTGCAAGCTCCACCTCCTGGGTTCACACCATTCTCCTGCCTCAGCCTCCTGAGTAGCTGGGACTATAGGTGCCCGCCACCATGCCCGGCTAATTTTTTGTATTTTTAGTAGAGACGGGGTTTCACCGTATTAGCCAGGATGCTCTCGATCTCCTGACCTCGTGATCCCCCTGCCTCGGCTTCCCAAAGTGCTGGGATTATAGGTGTGAGCCACCGCACCCGGCCTAGCAATCTTTTAACGTTAGTTGATTTCTATTTACAGAGATTAAATATGTTGGGCATGCTAACGTGAGTATCTTCTTTGTGGCAGTCAGGATGAGCTGGGGCATGCTGCACTAACAGCCAACTTCCAGGTCTCAGGGGCTTCAAGTTGTATTTCTTGCTCACATTCTCACTGTGGGCTGATGGAGCAGCCACCCTCTCAAGCATTGCCAGTTACAATGACAGAGGCAAAAAGAGCTCCCCCTGCAAATAAGTATTCACTTCCAAACACAGCTCCTCAGAACTAGACACAGGCCCCAGCCACCCTCAGGGAGCAGGAAGTATAATCCTACAGGGTGCCTGGGAGATGGACGGCAGAAATATTTGACAAACAGTGCTAACGAGTTCCACAGTGACCATGTAGTACATCTGATTGCCATTATAAATTAGTTTTAGTTAACTCCTATGTAACTCCTAAGAACTAATCATTCCCAGTACTGAGAAAACTGAATTGTGGGCATGTCAAGTTTGAGGATCAAACCCAGGAATAGGTACTACTCTAAAAAGGCCTTCCTAAGTGAGAATCCAGCCCTGTTGATTGTCTCAGGTCCTTAAAACTTCTATATCTTTGGTCTAGTTATTCCATTCTGGAGTGTATTATAATATATTTTCTAATCTAAATGCCCAACAATAGCTTAGGTACATTGTGACATGCACAAATAATAGAATAGTTTATACTTTTCTAAATTATAATAATTTATGTATAAATATGTATAATTACACATAACACTAAATGCTAATAAGATGGAAAATGCTTGTTTTGCAATGTTAAGTAACAAAATCAGGACAAGTACAATTCATGATCACAATAATATGAATTATATGAATAAAAAAAGACTGGAAAAAATTACAACAGATTTTATAACAGTTGTTTTACCAAGTAAGAATATATTTTCCCCCATTTCCTTCTTCTGCATTTTCCACGCTTTCTATAATGAGCACCTATTATTTTCACAAGGAAAAACATAATCACCTTTATTAAAATGAGACTATTTCTACCTACAGTAGCCTACATGGGACACTGAAGTTAACTTATCAAAATGTATTATGAAACTTAGTGGGCGCTTCTGGGTTCTTTCCTCCCTCCACAACAACTTTCTTCTTAAACTCTCTTCACACACCCACCCCTTCATCCCAGACACTGACCTCTCTCCCCACCAGGCCCTTGTCTCCATGCCATGGTTACTGGAGTCCATGTAGACCCCCAGCTAGGTCAGGCTCTGTTAAGAACTAGTGAGTAGTCCTGAAAATGTAAAAGTCTGTCTGTTTGTGGACAAGCTACTTGCACCCATGAGCCTCAAGCCAGTATCATGGATTTCACCTGGCTACCCTGACTTGGCTTTTACTTCAAGGCTCCGAAGGAGAAACTTTGGAGTGAGGTAAACTCGGTTTTATTCCTAGCTCTGCACATCCAAGTTCTGGACTCTGTCATTCACAACCGCTCCAAACCTCAGCATTTTCACCTGTAGAATGGGAAAAGAAGGCCCACGCCATGTTAGACCAAGTTTCTTCCCTCTCCATTCCTATTCTTTCCAGACCCCACCTGCCCCATGATTTACTATCACCTTCTGCTTTTGACTCTCTGGTTATTGAACTTTCTTAAGTTTACTAACTCATTTCAGCTGGCTCTTAATGACCAGTAATCCTATACCGCTGTTTGTAGTAATCTATAGGCCTATTTCAAATGCTTAGCACGCAGACAAAAGCTATGATTATCCTATTACTAATGCCCACTCTTTGTTTCCAGAGAAACGACCACTTCTTGGTTAAAAGACAAATTTGTGAACTATATCTGCAAAAGGTTTTTTTTTTTTTTTTTTTTTTTTTTTTTTTTATGTATGTATTGTTGCCCTAAGCCCACTGCTGGTTTGGGAATTTTATCTCCTTGCATCTTACCTCACCGGTGAAAGAAAGCCAGAGTGGAAATGACAAAGCCAATCCTGGGCATCCTTGGGGGTCTGATGTCTGGCTATTTTCCATCTTTGTCCTTTACCTTGTGATCTGAGCTTTTTAGAGCAACTGTGACACATGCTTGGGCCAACCAGTGAATAAATGGCTCCTCACCTCCTCACAAGTTGTGAAACTGACCTAAACAAAAGACTATTGGCACTCAGGTCAGAAAAGAAAGTTCCATAGGTCATTTCTTCATCAGAGTCTGAATCCTCTTTGTTGGCTTCACTTTAGGACTCAACTGTCAGACCTTTTCAACTGAGCAGCAACAGCAGGAAGACAGTTGTACAAGGCCCACCGCTGGGTCCACTATGAGCAAGCATGATGCATAGAGTATTCCTACAGGGTCAAGGGCCCTTCTGGCTAAAAGTAAAGCTTTCCTTTGTTGAAGCGCAGGTGTTGGGATTCTTACTTTTGCTTTGGCCAGTGGGTCTTAGCCTTGGTTCTCAGAATAATCTGGAAGCTTCCACAATAGTACCCATTACTGGGTCCCACTCTTGACTATATTAGACTCCCTTGAGAGAGCGGGACACTGGTAGTGTTTAAAGGTTCCCAGGTGACTCCACTGTGCAACTGGGTGGAGAACTACTGTTCTCTCAGTAATAATCTATTTTAATATCAAATAATGTTACAATTAGGAAAATATTTCTTACACCAAATCTAAATCTTCCTCTGTGGCCTCAATATTTAGTCCAATGATCTGTAAAGCATTCTTCAAGCCTGAGTTTAATAGCTGGTTTTTTGTTGGCATTCTTATTAATGGCAGTGGATGGAAGTGGAACTTTACCCATTAGATGCCAGTGACACCCGCCTAGATATGACAGCCAAAAATGTCTTCAGTCATTGCCTCATGTCCTTTGGGGAAACAAAATCACCGTTGTTGAAAACCACTGATGTGCTCCTATCATATTCAATCTTCCAGAGAGATATTAGGGCTGGTGCTGCAATATAGGAGGTATTATTTATTTTATTTGTGTTGTTTACTCAATAGGCCATTTATAGAAGTACAATGCTTAACTTATTATATTCCGTTTTGCTTCAGAAAAGATCTGAGGTAGATCGCCTCTAAAACAGAACTTTTATAAATTGAACTTAATGAAATTAAAACTGGGTAACTAACTAAAGGAAATATTTAATTGGCAATTAAGTAAACTGGTAGCAGTTGCATAATGAGTAATTTAGGCAGAGATTAGGAGAGTGTTGGTAAATAAAGGGGGAAAAGTTGTTTCCATTCATTCATAAACATTTGTTGGGCACTGGCTCTGAGCTGGGTGCTGGGACACAGCTACCACCCTTCTGTGCTGGAGTGCTGGGGCCACAGCCTCTAACCTTAGACCTCAGAGTGTTACACTGCAGGCAGACAATGACAAAGCAGAAGATACTATAGTAAGGCTTCCCAAAGGCTCAGCCCAGTGAACAGGTAGAGATGATTTCCCAGAGAACATAATGCTTTCACTGAGTCTTAAAAAATAAACAACTGGCCAGGTGCAGTGGCTCACGCCTGTAATCTCAGCACTTTGGAAGGCCAAGGCGGGTGGATCACGAGGTTGAGAGTTCAAGACCAGCCTGGCCATGATGGTGAAACCCCATCTCTACTAATAATTACAAAAATTAGCCAGGCATGGTGGCAGGCGCCTGTAATCCCAGCTACTTGGGAGGCGCCTGTAATCCCAGCTACTTTTAGAGGAAAATTGCTTGAACCGGGGTGGTGGAGGTTGCAGTGAGCGAAGATCGCGCCACTGCACTCCAGCCTGGGTGACAGAGTGAGACTCCATCTCAAACAAACAAACAAAAGAGCAAGTCTCAGTGGGATGAAGAAGGGGTGGGAGGAACATTCCAGGTAGAGGGGTGCCATGGGCAAGGGCTGAAGTTCACAGAGTACATGAGTCCCTTGGGGAACTGAAAGTGGCTTACTACATCTGGGTCATACTGGAGGATCTGGTTGTGGATGAAACTGAATAGATATGTAGAATCCAGACCATGAACAGCCTCCTGGCCAGAGCTTAGACTTATCCTGAAGGCATCTGGGAGCAACTGAAGGATCTGCACCATGCAAATGATATACTCAGATCTGCAGTGTAGAGAAGTCACTGCGGCAGTGCTGAGGGGTGGCCCATAGATGGGTCAGGCCTGGAGGAGGCAGATCAGGTAAGGTAAGTGCAAAGTTGGGATGGGGGGAAGGCTAGCAGGCAAGGAGAAAAGGGTGGCAGAGTATGGACTGGTTAAATGTCAGTGAGAGTTATGGCATGTGGGAGAGGAAGAGGTCACAAATTCCTGAGCCTGGATTCCCAAGATTGAGAGCATGTGGAAGGAGTAACATAGCTAGGAATGCAGAGAGAGGCTGAATGACTGTGTGTCCCAAAGCAATGAAGGAACAGAATGATGGAAATGGGGGCCTGGGTATGGAAGGATAGAAGACTGTACAGGGCTGGAGGGCTTGTGATATTTTAACAAGATCTAGGGTATAAGTGCAGGAATGGATGGCTCGTGGTGAATGGAACTGAAGGTCAAAAAGATTGCGGTGGTCAAGGAAACTATGAGTCATTCATGTCGACCTTGATCATCTGGAGAATTGTAGGTCTTGGGCATTGTTAAAGAAAAATAAAAATGGGGCTGGGCAGGGTGGCTCATGCCTGTAATCCCAGCACTTTGGGAGGCTGAGGCAGAGGGAATGCTTGAGGTCAGGAGTTTGAGACTAGCCTGGCCAGCATGGTAAAACCCTGTCTTTACTAAAAATACAAAAATTAGCCAGGCGTGGTGGTGGGCGTCTGTAATCCCAGCTACTCAGGAGGCTGAGGGAGGAGAATCGTTTGAACCCAGGAGGCAGAGGTTGCAGTAAGCCAAGATCAGGCCACTGCATTTCAGCTTGGGGGACAGAGCAAGACTCCATCTCAATAATAGTAATAATAATCATAATAAAGAAAAATAAAAATAGAGGCCACAGTCTAGATATACCCCAAAGCCAACTGCCCATTACCGTGTAACCCAAACTTGTCATCTTAATTTCCCTGAAAGGCTCTTTCTAATTACAAACACAAAATGTAAGCTTTAACATCCTTCTCCACATGATTCAGCGAAATTAAACCAGCCAGCTATAGACAAATCGTCTTAAACAGCTCTGTTTTGCTTGAAAAGAAAAATGATAATGTATAATAGCCAATCACAGAAAAAATCAAATACTTCCTCCTTTATGCTTTATAAACTGTGTTGTAACTGCTTAGTGGAGCTTCTTACCACTTGGTTTGAAGTCTCCCAGATTGTAATCTGTACTTTTTGTGTGACAATAAACTTAGCAATTTTTCCTAACTTGATCTGCTTTTATTGTTGATATTACAAAGGGAAGATTGTGCCATGGGTAGAAAGAGTTTCACTGGCTGTGGCAGAGTAAATAGTGGGGACCCATTATTGCCTCGATGTAGCTAAGATGATAAGAATATGGATGTGAGGGTGATGCTATAATCAAAAAGGAGAAAACTTCGTGGGAAATTTCAGACGTGAGTTAGAAAGTATTTTCACTTAGTATTTTCATTTAGGGAGAGGTATGAGAAAAGATGACTCCAGTCTGTGAGAACAGAGGTAGAATGATTCATTTATGCACACTCATAAATTCATGAAATTCAGGAAAGGTTAAGGATGGAAAACTGGTAAGGAAAGTTAATTTGATTTGGGTTGTATGAAGTTTGAAGGGGTAGAGGATATTCAAGAGTAAGGCAGGAATACCAATCAGAAGTGGAGATTAGATACCTCATGATGTGGAGGAAGGGTAGTCTTAATTGTGTGATATAAGTCATGACATCGGTTAGACTGGCATCTAGCTTTGTCTCTCCTCTCTTGCAGCCAGATATAAACGGGGGAAATGAAACACAGGTTTCATTCACAAGAGGCTGCCTGGTACCATTCAGCCAATACCATTATTTATTACTAATGGGAATTAAATGGACTGAGCTTGGTGCCTTCTGTGTAAAAGTTCTCCCTGGAGGAGAAAGAACAGGAAAGAAGCAAATGAAGCATGTGAACTACAGCTACTTTTCCTTAGAATCTTGCAATGTATGTGACTTTCAATTCAGGTGGCACTAGTCATTAGTTTTTTTTTTTTTTTTTTTTTTTGAGACGGAGTCTCGCTCTGTCGCCCAGGCTGGAGTGCAGTGGCCGGATCTCAGCTCACTGTAAGCTCCGCCTCCCGGGTTTACACCATTCTCCCGCCTCAGCCTCCCGAGTAGCTGGGACTACAGGCGCCCACCACCTCGCCTGGCTAGTTTTTTGTATTTTTTAGTAGAGACGGGGTTTCACCGTGTTCGCCAGGATGGTCTCGATCTCCTGACCTCGTGATCCACCCATCTCAGCCTCCCAAAGTGCTGGGATTACAGGCTTGAGCCACCGCGCCCGGCCTAGTCATTAGTTTTAAAAACGACATTCAAAAATAGTGCTGCCTAAAGTCAAGGACAATGATAGACAACTCCATTAGTAGAGTAGGAATTGAATCAGGAGCATTCTTCCCCCATCTCGCGAGCAACATAACAGCGTTTTAGATTAAGAAGTGGTGCCCTTGGAGTCTGGTCATGGGAGAAGATCTGCCCTTCCCAGTAGTGTGTGGTTTGACTCTATCCTAGGAAGGAAGTGCCAGAGACCATACTGACCATACTGTTGAGACGTAAGCCTAACTGCAGGGAATCTGCATATATATATACATATATATATATATATGGAAAGTTTATATTTCTTCTTGAAATATTTGCATAAGAGCAAATAAGCTGGATTTTCTTTTCTTTTTTTTTTTTGAGACGGAGTCTTACTCTGTTGACCAGGCTGGAGTGCAGTGGCCGGATCTCGGCTCACTGCAAGCTCCGCCTCCTGGGTTTATGCCATTCTCCTGCCTCAGCCTCCCCAGTAGCTGGGACTACAGGCGCCCGCCACCTCGCCCGGCTAGTTTTTTGTATTTTTTAGTAGAGACGGGGTTTCACCGGGTTAGCCAGGATGGTCTTGATCTCCTGACCTTGTGATCCGCCCGTCTTGGCCTCCCAAAGTGCTGGGATTACAGGCTTGAGCCACCGCGCCTGGCCAATAAGCTGGATTTTCGTCAAGCCTTCACCATCTGTCCCCATATGAGAATCCTTAGCCACAAAATAGAATAATATTATTTTATTTATAGGTGCTGCTATGGCAAATTAGGCCAATATTTAGTTGTAATTTGCGAGAATGGGAAGTAAGGTCTCTGTATGTGTATGTTTAAATAGATAATATGCATATAATTGTATATTATATATAAAAATGTATATATTATATATTTGCATATTATATATCTGTACATACTTGTATATATACATATATACATATATTACACATATATGCATTCTGTCTATATCTGTATCCATATCTATATTTATATCCATATGTATATCTCCAATCTTTTACTTCTGGAGATGATTCACTTAAACACCTATAAAGAAAGCATAGGATTGTATGAACAGACTGGAAACTAAGAACAAAATCTGCTGTGTGATCATAAGCAATGTTAACTGATCTTCTTGTGCCTACTTTGGAGTACCCAGAACATGGAAGGAAGAAAAGAGCTATTACTCTAACTTTGCCTTCTGCACGTGTCATCATCCATGATGCTCCTCATCTGCATATCTTGGTCAACCTTGATCAACCCTTGGTCAACGTTCAGGAGCCCATATCCAATCAGTCAGTGAGTCTAAATTTTCTTCCTCACTCCAGAGTCCATTCTTTTCTCTTTACTTCCACTGCCACTGGTCTAGGTGTGGGTCTTGTCATTCCTTGTCCTGTAATAACTTCTTAACTGGTCTCTCTGTCTTCAGCTTCTCTCTTACAATTGCCAGTAAAGTTATGTTTCTGAAACACAGAAAAGCTTTGTACACAGAAACCACACGTGACGTGAGCTAAGCACAATGATAAAGGAGGAAATGAAGGAATGGCAACTTCCTGTGGTAACTGGATAATGATACTGCAAAATGGAATACAATCCAAGATTGTGGGTCAGCTTAAATATACTCCTTTATGTATGCTAGACTGCACACTTAAAGCCCAACTCATACCAGTTATCGTTCTGGCAAAAAAATCTAAGGATTATATTATAGTGATGGACTTCTCTGAAGAGGAGGCAAAGTGACTCTTCATCTGGTGTGGGGTGTGGCCACCTACATAGGTTGGCACTGAAGGATAATAAATGTGGTAGAGAGAATTCTGAGATGGTCCTCAAGATTCCTGCTCCCTGTGTGTACACCCTGTATAATCCCCTTCCATTGGGTGCAGGTGGGGCCTGTGAATATGTTGGATGCCAAGCCATGATTAGATTACCAAGCAACTGGCCTTGAATTAATCAGTCAAAGGGGAGATTATTTGGGTGGGCCTGAGTTAATTAGATCAACCCTTAAAAACAAAAAGAGTGGGCCCTGTCTGAAGTCAGAGGGACAAATGTGAGAAGGATTCAATGCAAGGGACATTCTCCATCACTGGCTTTGATGATGGAGAGGGTCAGGTGTCAAGGATTGCTCTGGCCAATAACTAGCAAGGATCTCAATTATGCCAACAACCTGAATGATCTTGGTAACAATGTTTTCACCAGACAAACCCCTAGATGAGAACACAAGTGGACCAACACCTTGATTTCAGCCTCTGAGATCCTGAGCAGAGAACTCAGGTTGTGCCCAGACTTCCGACCTATAGAATTGTGAGATAATAAATGGCTGCTCTTATAAGTTACTAAATTTGTGGCAATTTATTATGTACTGATAGAAACCTAATGCGGTAGTCTAAATTAGGGCAAGTAACAGCAGAACAGAGATATATTTTGAACAAATATGAAGTTATTTGTTGACAGTTAATGTTTAAATTAGTATATGATGTAGATCTCTGAAACTGGTTTCTATGTGATGTTGACAATTCTAAGAAAAAGAACTCTGAAGTACTAGGTTAAAAGGGTGAAGAGATTTCTTTACTGTTAGGTGTCTCAAAGCCTTTAATTATACAAATGTGCATTGTGAATTTGCAAGATAGTATGCAGTGCTACTATTTATATATATAAATTAATATTTACATGTAAATAAATATAGAAATAAAATTTCTATATAAATTTTAATTATATAGCATTTTTAGTTATATATTTACATAGAATATATATATATATTCTAGAAAATAAAAATTTTTAAATTAATTCAAGAGGAAGTAGAAAACCTGAATAAATAACAAATAATTGAATTGATAATCAAACGTCGTGTAACCAGAACACCTTATATTTTACCAAAACTTATTGGATCAGATAATCCCTGTCTTATATAAGCCAACCAAGACAATTTTTAAAAAGGGACAGCTACCCAAATCATTTTCTAAGGATAGGACATCTTTGATACAAACTGAACAAGCATAAGAAAAGAAATGAAAGGCATTTTATTAACATAGATAATTACAAAAATCCTAAATAAAATTAGCTGCAAATCAAAAACAGTATTTGTATGAAAAATACTAAAATATGTCTTCCAGGCCAAGTGCTATCCATATGATCCCTCCTCTGAAATCAAGAGACCCTTTCTCCTTGGTCATTTCTAATGTTATTCAGGAGGGTGTGCAAGACTTTTGACATTCACCTTATATACTAACTTAATTTCATCTTACTTTTTACTAAAACATTTCCCTGGTTTCCTGTTTCTCACCTATATTTAAATACATTTTATCTTGCTCTATTATATGTATTTTTTATGTTTTCAGTACTAGAAGGGAGGCAAATATTTGGAAGTATATCTATATATAAACATGGATGTAAAAGGATGTTCTGTGACCTCAGATTTGGCACTTTTGGGCTCATAGGAAAACTCAGGTTATTAAGTGCCCTATGATTGGTCAACCATTGGGGCCAGATACCCTCTTCATCCCATCAGACAGCTTGTTAGTAAGAAATTTTGACTCCGTCTCTCCTCATCCCAGTCCCAACAATGCAGCCACAATCCTTGCAGAGAAAAGTTGAGGGGGATCTCTAAATCCCTTTCCATGACTCTGTTTTCTCTCAAAGGTGCTGGAGTAGAAAAAAGGGACAAAATAATATATGTCCTCTTTCTTCTCTGCGATGGCTTGAATATCCCTACCAAAACTCATGTTGAAATTTAACTGCCATTGTAACAATATTAGAGGTGGGGCCTTTGAGACGTGATTAGGTCATGAAGGCTCTGCCCTCATAAATTAGTTAATGCCATTATTGAAAGCATTAATTATCAATGGGTTCCTGATAAAAAGAATGACTTTGGCCTGGTTCTCCTTTCTCCTGTCTCTTGCTTCTGCGTCTGTCTTTCTACTATGTTCTCACCAGATGCCAGTGCCATGCTACTGGACTTCCCCGCTTCCAGAACTGTGAGCTGAATAAACTTCTTTTATTTATAAATTACCCAGTCTGTAGTATTCCATTACAGCAACAGAAAATGAACCAAGACAATTTCCAAGACCCTCAAACCACAGTTCTGACCTGTACTGGATGGCACAGGAGGCTGGGGCAAGAAACGAGAGATGTAAGCTGAATATAAAATTAGACTTGATTGGATTACTTATAAATACAAGCGACCAGAAGGTTATGGAAATGTGCCCAAGACATTATTAAGATACCCTACTGAATTGAGACTGCTCAAGGCATAAAGCATTTATCTATCTATCTATCCACATGTGTACATCTGCATATATGTACACGTGTGTGTGTGTGTGTGTGTGTGTATGTGAATGAGTGTCTTGGTAAATATATAAAATATCCCCTTCTATTCAAATGTCCTCAATTATATTAACTGGGCTTGAAAGCATATTGCAACTCCATTGCTATGGCTTTATGGCTTTGCCATTCCACTGTTCCACATTACCGGCAGGCTGCATAATATCCCCTTTTGATTACTCTGTATAATCACTGGACTTGTGCTATATTAATTCTGTTTGTATGTTTCTCTCAAAAACACACTAAGTTATACCCATGCCCATTAATTCCTCCCTAATATATAATGTTCTCTTAGTCAAGGATGGATGCATTAATAATTTAAATGTTTGTCATAGCTTTTACAAGATACATAATACCTTCTCTGCTCCCATTCTGGGCTTAAAATTTAAAAAAGTCCCAGCAAATGTGAGATAAGTTAATTAATCATGGTATTAGTATAGTGATAATTACATAATACATGAAATCAATAGCATAACCACAATAATTCAGTTGTTACAACATTGCAATTTAAAGTAATTTATAATATGACAAGAACTCTATTGATTTTTCCTGATATTTTTAACTTTGAAAAGACTGTTGTTTTTATTTTATTTATTTATTATTTATTTATTTATTTATTTATTTATTTATTTATTTTTGAGACAAGGTCTTGCCCTGCCACCCAGGCTGGAGTGCAGTGGTGTGATCATAGCTCACTGCAGCCTTGACCTCCCAGGCTCAAGCCATTTTCCCACCTCAGCTTCCCGAGTAGCTGGAACTACAGGCACACACCACCATGCTCAGCTAATTTTAAATTTTTTTGTGTGTGGAGATAGGGTTCTGCTATGTTGCCTAGTCTGGTCTTGAACTCCTGGACTCAAGCAATCCTACCACCTTGGTTTCCCAAAGTGTTGGGATTAGAGGCGTGAGCCACTGCACCTGGCCTGTTCATATTTTTTTAGTAACTTTTTTTCCAGGCTAATAACCCATTGCCCTGAAAAATGCTGAGAAAGCTACACGGAGCAAAGCCTATCATGACTTGAGATTTGTCACTGGAGCATAGTTATTTTCTTCCAGCAAGACAAGCCTGATGGAGACAAAGATGGGGATCTACTAAGAGGGCCCCCAAAAGGATGGATTCACAGTCAGAGATGAGCCTGGCTGAAGTGGAATTTCTGCTGTGGCCGTTTTATGTAGATATGCCAAAGACAACTGCCTACCGTCTCTGAAATTTCGTTGGTTCTCTCCCACCTGCCTGCTCTATCATTCCTGATTCTTGTGTTTCCTCATTTCTAGATACTCCCTTGGCTCTGTCTGCACCTGGTTTCATGTTTTTCTGAAGCCTTCATGCTTAGAAATCTACTTAGACCTGCTCTCCTCAGACTCTAGCCCCACCTTTGATTTTCGGTACCAGTCTTACAGGATGTCACTTTTAGTGTTAGTCTTCAGCTTAACAAATTTCAATCAATGAACAAGGCACCCAGTTCCAGCTCCAATCTGTAGTGTTTGCTAATTTTCGTGGTGTAAATACTCCCACAATGGCTGATTTCACTAAATGTGGAGTTGGGAAGAGATGCACACGGATGGCTCCTGTCAGCTCACATGAGGTGGTTCCAGCTCACCACCCACCACCATGGATGGATGTGCCAAGCTAACCCTTGCCTAGCTCACTCTATTCCTCCATAAGACATTGGCAATGCTTTTCAAGTTTTACTGCTGCTCTCAAAAACTCTATCTTATGTCCTCAGAAGTTGAAAAATGATGCTAACAGACAAGTACAAGGAACACTTGGGCAAGTGAATATCAAACAATGTGTCTCTAGGTCCCAGGTTCAGTGAATGAGCCTCAGGCATCACCGTAGAACAAGAGGCTTCCAGTCTCCCACCCCGAGTAAACAGGAGAGTGCCCGCTGTGTTTTTTTGTTGGTATTCCATTCATGAGTTCCTTTCATAAAATGGTTCAGCAGCTGATTTTACTAACAAAAGAACCGATTTTGTACTTAGATGATGGTTGTCTACGTCTGGGGACTTAAAAAATCATTTGTGAAACTGCTGTCCTGGGGAAATAATGCCGTCCTTAGGGCTGCTCACACACTCACCACCAGTACCAGCTCTGCATTTCAGAGAATGATTTTCTTCCATAAATGTGATTTTTGTGCTAATGACACTATGTTTACTTTGTCCAGGTCAAAAGCACACTTTAATGTCTGATTAAATTATCTCATAATCTCTAATCAGTCAGGACTGAAGTGAATGATCTATCTTAAACCAATCAGAGATTGTTTAGAACCGCTTGGGGCTGGCTGATGACAGTAATCATTTAGCAATTGTGACCACGAGTCTTGGCCAGGCACTGCGATTTATCTCCAGGCCATGGGGCTTTTAGCTTAACCTGGCTGCTTGTTCTGCTCCATCAATAAGGTTTTGGCAACTTCCCTTTCTAATAAGTCTCATTCTCATTTACTCATGATGTTGTTGAAATGATTAAGTGTGGTAACTCTGGTAAACAATGTAACGGTATATATAATTCTGGTAAAGCACTCGGCGTCAAGAAGTATCCTCAAAAGGCCGGGTGCCGTGGCTCATGCTGGTAATCTCAGCACTTTGGGAGGCTGAGGCGGGCGGATCGCCTGAGATCAGGAGTTCAAGACCGGCCTGGCTAACCAACATGGTGAAACCCCATCTCTACTAAAAATGCAAAAAAAATTAGCCAGGCATGGTGGTGTGTGTCTGTAATCTTAGCGACTCGGGAGGCTGAGGCAGGAGAATTGCTGGAACCTGGGAGGCGGAGGTTGCAGTGAGCCAAGATTGTACCACTGCACTCCAGCCTGGGTGACAGCGCGAGACTCCTTCTCAAAAACAAAACAAAACAAAACAAAACAACACAAAACAAAAAACCCCCAACAAACAAAAAACAATAAAAAACAAGAAGTCAAGAAGTATACTCTAAAGGTTCAGCTCCAACCCTGACCCCTGGTGTTTATGCCCATATTTGACTCTTTAAGTCTTGCAACGGTTTGGGTAATTGTAGGTAATGTTTTGGTTATGCTTAAATTGTTTGGTAATGTTTTGGTTAAGTTGGTGCAAACGTCATTGCAATTTTGGCCATTACTTTTAATGGCAAAGCCGCAGTTACGTTTTCTCCAACCTAATATTTAATGTCTCACAGACAGCATCAGCATTAGAAAACATCCTGAGCTCCCTGTACTGTTTGTGTGATATTCTTCTCACACACCAGAGCCCTAGTTTAAACGTACTGTAGGGAGATAAGCAAAGGGATATTGAGGAGACCAGAAGACAAAAATGAGGGATTGTGGCTAAGTATATTTACCTCCACACTTGTCTGTGTTCATGCCTCAGCCTGATCCAGGCTTCCTCATCTCCCACCTGGCTTCTGTAATTGTCTCCTAACTGATGTCCTTGCTCCCTGCCTCCTATCAGCAGAGTCAGAGAGTCTGTGTTCCACACCTCGCCAGCAGCCATCATTGTTGATCTTCTTCAGTTTGGCCATACCATTGCATACTGGTGAGTGTGCAGTGGTATCACACTGTAATTTTAATTTTTATTCCTGGATGTCAAAAGAAGTTAAGCAGCTTTTCATAGGTTTAGTGGCATTTGGACATCCCTGCTTTGTGCGTTGCCCATTGAAGTCTTTGGTCCATTTTTCTGTTGGTGTCTGTCCTTTTCCTTTTTGATTTCTAGGGGGTAGTGTTTGTAGTCTAAATATTAGTTCTTTGTCACCTAGACTTAGCTCAACATCTTTACCCACTCTGTGGCTTTCTCTTAATGTAAAGTTTTGATGAACAGTGGCTCTTAATGTTATTGTCATTCAATTAATTAATCTTTTATTTTATGATTAATGCTTTCTATATTCAAGTGTTTTTTTTGCTTCCACAAGGTCGTGAAAGTATTCTCACTTGTTTTCTTATGAATTAGAAGCTTTATTGTAGTAATTTCATATCTAGATGTACAATTGATTTGGAATAGGCTGCATATGTTGTGAGACTGCATTCGAGGTTTATTTCTTTTCTATATGGACAGCAAATTGACCCAACATCAAATTTTGAACAGGCTGTCCTTTCCGTAACGCACAGCAGCAGCACTGCTGCCATAAAACGATGATGATATGTGGTGCATCTACTTCTGGATTCTAATCATTTTAATTAGCTATTTGTCTGTTCTGTGCCAATGCCACATTATTTATTCTTGAGCTTCATATTTTGTATGGACATCTGGCAGTATAAAATTCCTGCCTTTTTTTCTTTTTCAAGACTCTTACCTCTACTTGGCATTTTGTATTTCTATATAAATGTTAGAATTAACTTGTCAAGTTACATTAATGTATCTCCCAGGATTTTGATTAGGATATCACTGAAACCACAGATCGATTTGGGGAAGAATTGACACCTAAAGAATATTGACTTTTCTAAGCCTTGAACAATATCTCCTTTCATCTAGGCTGTTTTAAATTTCTCTCAGCAATGTGGTAGTGCATGGTGTAACCATCTTCCTCCTCTGTGGTTAGATTTACTCCTTAGTTTTTGATGCTATTGTAAATAATATCTCTTAACAATTTTTATTTTCTGTTTGCATATAGAAATATGATTTATTGTACATATTTACCTTTTATTTATTCAATGACTTGGCTAAATTCACTAACTAATTTGGGTAGTTTGGGTATGTTTTATACTGTATACTAACACAATAATGTTATCTGAGAATACAGACAGTTTTGTGTCCTCCTTTCCAGTGCTGACATACTTTGTTTATTTTTTTACCTTGTTGCACTGGCTAGAATCTCTAGCACAATATTAAATAGAAGTGGCTAAAGTGTGCATCCTTGTCTTGTTCTTGGTTCTAAGGAAATATATTTTAATATTCTACCAGTAAGAATAGTGTTTGCTGTGGATTTTATTGTTGTTATTATTATTATTAATATATTAAGTCCTCTATTGGATTGAAAATGTAACAAGTAAAGTAGAGGTTCCTCTTCAATGACTTTTCTCCCCTTCTAATTAGGAATAAATAGTCACTTCTCTTAGAAGCAAAATTTATTCAAAGATCTGTGCTAACATTCTTAAATATCTGCTAGCCATAATAAAGAAATCAATGTACTTGATGTTCTTAGCTCCCACAATTTAGCCTAAATATTTACCCTGGCATGCTTATACTGATTCAAGCAAGCATTAGGTCATAGCCTGTTCCTCTTCCTTATTTGAAGGTGTTTTTACCTTTCTCAGCATTCCACAAGTTACTTCCTCCTTCCTTTGTTCTCCTCTGCCTTTGCCTCTTTTTAAAAGTTCTAAGTTGCTAGCCAATCGGGACAAATGCAGAATGTGAGGTCCTGTTCCAGCCAGTGGAAACTGGACACAGCAGTAGGGTGGACATGTCAGGTTATAAATGACCTTGTGTCCTTTGTTCGGCGTACTCTCATGGCAAAACTGCTGGTGAGTGTACCCTTTCTGCAGAAAGTAAAAATGGCTTTGCTGAGGAAATTAAATTTTTATTCAAGTGCTATTTCTTTACGGCATCGGGAAACAAGCATTTCTAACAAAAAAGTTACCTTCTATTCCTAGTTTTGTAGGACTTGTTGAAAATCATAAATGAATATTAAATTTTATCAAAGACTTTTTATGGATCTACAGAGATAAACATGATTTTTCTCCTTTATGTTGTCAATGTGGTGGCTTACATTAATTTATTCTTAAATTATTTTACTAGTACACTTACAAAGAATAGCACAGAAGACAACAATTAAAACCTATATTGGTTTATAGGATAACTTACAAAGTACAGTGAAGAGATGGAATCTACTGGATGATAAAAATGTTACAAAACACATTTGTAGCTTGTTTTAAAAAATCCAAATGTTGGTAATGCCCAGAAAAATATAAAATAATTGTTTCTTTTTTTTTTTTTTTTTTTTTTTTTTTTTTTTGGAGATGGAGTCTCGCTCTGTCACCCAGGCTGGAGTGCAGTGGCCGGATCTCAGCTCACGGCAAGCTCCGCCTCCCGGGTTTACGCCATTCTCCTGCCTCAGCCTCCCAAGTAGCTGGGACTACAGGCGCCCGCCACCTCGCCCGGCTAGTTTTTTTTTTTGTACTTTTTAGTAGAGACGGGGTTTCACCGTGTTAGCCAGGATGGTCTCGATCTCCTGACCTCGTGATCCGCCCATCTCGGCCTCCCAAAGTGCTGGGATTACAGGCTTGAGCCACCGCGCCCGGCCAAATAATTGTTTCTAATTGCTACACAGTTAATTGCTGAAACTTGTTCACTGCAACAAGAGATGGGTATGGAATGAATTCTTCACATTGGGGTCTTTGCCCTGAATGCAGCCACAGTTGCTGCAGTAGTGGTACAGAGCAGCTAAAACTCCTATAAAAATCTCACCATCTTTTTGGCTGGATGAACCAGGCAAAGAAGCCTGGGGCAACCAGCACCACGAGAGAGTAAAGGAGGAACTCCGGAAAGAAGAGAGCCAAAGGAGAGCCCCCAACGATGTATGGAAACTCAGCCCAAGTTTATGGCTGATCCCAGAATCATACATGCACAGGGCAAATGAAATCAGTTTGCAGTTAGGGCTTAAAGAACTGAACTGAGATCTGAGGTGCCTCCCACCACATGGATGACAGTAGGAGCCGCGCCAAATCAATTGCCTGCTGTAACAAAAACATCAATACCCTTTGAAGCAAAATCCAGAGTCTGTTCAGTATAACATTAACAATGCTCAAGACATCATCCAGACTGACTCAATTTATTAAAAAAAATCACAAAATATGACCCATTTTCAATATTCCCCAGATGCTGAAATTATTAGGAAAATACTTTAAAGCAGCTATTATAACTATATCCAGTGTGGTAAAGGAAAATATTAACTTATGATGAATATACATGGGTAAGAAATATCAGCAAAATAAAACACATAAAAAAAACCAAATGGCAATCTTAAAATAAAAAATTCTGATATCTGAAAATACTCATTGCATAGAAGCAATAGTAGAATGGACTTTATAGAGAAAACATACAGTAAAATTGAAGATAGATCAATAGAAATTATCCATTTACAAGGAGAGAGGAAACAGCCTCAGGGACCTGTGGGACTCTGAAGATCTAGCATATGGGTCATTTGGAGGTCAAGAAAAAGGGGAGAGAATTAAACAGAAAAATACTTGACAAAATAAATAACGGTCAAACTTCCTTGATTTGGTGAAAACATAAACTTATAGATTCAAGAAGTTCAGTGAACCAACAATAGAATAAATCAGAGGAAAACTGTTGAAAATGAGTTGAATTGTGTCCCTCAACAGGTAGGCTGAAGTCTAAGACCCTGGTGCTTTTGAATGCAAACTTATTTGGAAATAGGTCTTTATAGATGTAATCAAGTTAAGATGAAGCCATTAGGGTGGGCCCCAATCCCGTATGACTGATGTCCCTCTAAGAAGAAGAAAATTTGGACACAGAGACACACAGGGAGAGCACCACATGAAGATGGAGGCAGAGATGGAGTCTGCAAGCCAAGAATGCCAAGGATTGCCTACATCGCTGGAGCTAGGAGAGAGGTATGGAATAGCTTTAGAGCCTTCAGAAGGAACCAACTCTTCATTTTGGACTTCTGGCCACCAGAACTATGAAACAATATATGCTTGTAGTTTTAAGCCACACAATTTGTGGGACTTTGTTATGACAGCTCTAAGAAACTAATACAAAAACCATGCGTGGGAATGCCAAAATCCAACTTGAAAACCAAAGACAAAGAGAAAACCCTGAATCTGCCAGATAAAACTGACACCTGACAGATAGGAAAGCAACAATGATTTAAATTATTTTAGATTTATTATTGGAAATGATAGAGACCATAACACAGTGGAACTGCATTTGAAACCTTTTTTTTTGAGATGGGGTCTTGCTATGTTGCCCTGGCTGGCCTTGAACTCCTGGGCTCAAGTAATCCTCCCACCACAGACTCCTGAGTAGCTGGGATTGTAGGTGTGTGCCATCTCACTGGGTGGAACCATATTTTTTCAAGTGTTGAGGGGAAACATACCAGTTAACCCAGAATTCTATATCCAGTGAAAACATCTGCAGAGAAAATATCTATAGGACATTAAAAAAAGACATTCAAATAAACAATAAGAGGATTAGTCTCACCAGACCCACTCTAGAAAAGCCAGGGGAAGGAGCTCACGATGAAGGGAAATGATATCAGAGGAAAACCCAGGTCTTCAGAAATAAATGAAGAGGCCAGGTGCAATGGCTCATGCCTATAATCTCAGCACTTTGGTAAATCGAGGCGGGTGGATCACCTGAGGTCAGGAGTTTGAGACAAGGAGGCCAAAGTGGTGAAACCCCATCTCTACTAAAAACACAAAAATTAGCTGGGTATGGTGGTGGGTGCCTGTAATTCCAGCTACTCGGGAGGCTGAGGCAGGATAATCACTTGAACCCAGGAGGCGAAGGTTGCAGTGAGCCGAGATTGCGCCATTGCGCTCCAGCCTGGGCGACAAGAGTGAAACTCCATCTCAAAAAGCAGAACAAAACAAAATTAAAAGAAATAAATGAAAAGCATTAGAAATAGGAAATGTATGGGGAGGCATTAAGGACTATATTTTTTTCCTAGTTCCTTTAAAATACACATCCACTTAAAGCAAAAACTGTTAATATCATCATGTAGGGTTTATAATGTACATACAATGTGATATATCTAATAACTACAACAAGAAAGATCATGAGTGTGGATAAATGCAAGTAATATTGTTGAAGAGTTACTGTATTTTATGTAAAGTGGTACAATATTAACTCAATATAGGTCATGAAAATACAGGAAGGTATTTTATAGTCCCTAAAGCAACTACGAAGGAAGTAACGCAAAGCTGTGTACCTAAAAATCCAGTAGATAAATTGAAATGAAATTCTAAAATATATCCAAATAATCCAAAAACAAGTCAGGAAGGGGAAACAGGAAAACAATCCAGAGGACAAACAGAAAACAAATAATAAAATAGTAGGTCTAAATACAATTACATGAATAAATATGTTAAATGGTAATGTGCCATTCATTCCCATTAAAAGGCAGAGATTATTGTAATAAACAAAATTAAGTCCCAAGAATATGCTGTCCATAGGCAATGCACTTTATAAGTAAAAACACAAACATTTTGAAAGTAAATGTAAGGAAATAGGTATACCATTCAAACACTAAACGTTTATAAGGGAGGCTGGAGTGGCTATATTAGTGTGATAAAACAGACTTCAAGACAAGGAGCATTACCAAAAATAAAGAAAAATATTTTATAATTATAAACATGAGGCACAGACATAACTATGCAAGTACCTGATACAAGAGCTTCAAAATACATGCAACAAAAGTTGACAGAATTAGAGAAGCAGACAATTCCATGAACATAGTAAAGGATTAAACATGCTTCTTGTGGCAACTGATAAAACAGCTAGGCATAGAAAGCAATAAAGACACAGAGAATCTCTATAACTCAACCACTTTGACTCAACTGATATTTATAGGACTTGATATGCCACAATTGGAGAATATACATTCTTTTCAAGTTGATATGGTAAGTCTACCAAAATGCATCATATGCTGGACTGTAAAACATGGCTTGATAAATTTAAATAGACTGCATTCATATAGAGTATGTTCTCTAACCACAACAAAATAAAATTAAAAGTCAGTAACAGAATAGATTTAGGAAAATCCCCAGGTCTGGAAATTAAACAACTTATTTCAAAATAATCCATGGGTCAAAAAAGGAATCTGAAGAAATATTTTTGACGGAATGACAATAAAAGTATAAAATAAATACAAATTTATAAAATGCAGTTAAGAGATTAGAAGAAAATTTATTGCTTAAATAAGTATATTAGAGAATAAATGTAAGTCTAAAATCAAGACCTAGAATTTTACCCTAAGGAGCTAAAAAAAAAAAAAAAAAAAAAAAAAAAGAAGGCAATAAAGGAGATAAATAAATAAAAATAAGGGCATATATAAAAATAAATAGAAAACAGTTAAACATAGAGACATGATGTCAAGAGCTAGTTCTTTGACAAAATTAACAAATTTAATAAACCGATATTTAGATTGGTTAACAAAAAGAGAGAAAAAGCAATTCACGTATATATAAATGAAAGAGGTATTGTACTTAATAAGCCTACAAACATTAAAGGACAATAAAACAATTATTTTGAGCAACTTCATGCCAAACAACACGAAAAAATGGCAACATTTCTTGAAAGACAAATGCTTTCTTTTAGAAGAAATAGGTAATCTAAATGACTCTTTTTATTTAAAAAACTAAATTCATAATTTAAAGTATTCTCACAGAGAAACTCCAGCCTAAGATGTTTTCACTGGTAAATTATATCAAACATCTAAGGAAGAAATAATAATTATACACAGACATTTCCAGAAAATATAAGAGGAGGAAAACTTCCTGTTGTGGACTGACACCTGTTATGGACTGAATGTGTGTATGTGTTTCTCCTTCCACCACCAACCCCCAAGTTTATATGTGAAACTCTAACACCCAAAGTGATGGTATTAAGAGGCGGGGCCTTTGGAGGTCATTATGTTTAGATGAGGTCATGAGGATAGAGTCCTCACGATGGGATTAGTGCCCTTATAAGAGGAGTCAAGAGCTCACTCACTTGCACCCGTGTGCTCTCTTTCCTTTTCTCTCTTTCTAACGTGTGGATGCAGCAAGAAGGCAGCCATCTGCATCCCCAAAGAGGCCCTCACCAGAACCCAACCATGCCAGCACCCTGGGCTTGGACTTCCCAGCTTCGGAACTTTGAGAAATACCTATCTGTTGTTTAAGCCACCCAGTTTATGGTGTTTTGTTATAGCAGCCCAGGTTGACAAAGACATTTCCCAAATTATTTTAAAGGCCAGCTGATACCAAAACCAATACCAATACCACTGATACCAAGACAGACTAATACAAGAAAACTAAAGACCAATGTTCTTCATGAATGTGCATGCAAAAATCCTTGGCAAAACATTAGTAAACCAAATCCAACAATGTATGAAAAGAAAGATATATCTTGACCAAGTAGGAAATCAATGGCTTCTATGCCTGATTCTTTATATCTATTCCACACACGGCAGTAGGGAGGTTTTCATAAAATGTTAATCAGACCATGATGCTTCCCTATTAAAAACACTCCAATGGCTTCTTATCACTCTTAGAGTAATATCCCAACTCTCCTCTGTGGCTTACAAGGCACTGGCCCTGCCTCTCTCCAGCTTCCTCTTATGCCCCACCCCTCACATACTCACTGTACTCCAGCCACAACAACCTTCCTGCCATGCTCGTTACACTCGGGCCCTCACACTAGCTGCATCCTCTGTCTGGAACGTGGATCTAACCAGGTTCTTGCATGTCTGGCTTCTCAGGTCATGTGACGGCGACTCAGAAAGGCCTCCCTGGAGCACTGCTAATAAAAGGAGCCCCTTAGTCATGCATATCCTGTAATTGTGTGAGATTTCCTTCACACTACTTACTGTCCACCGAAATTATATTGTTAACTTATTTGTGTGTTTTGTTTTGTCTTCTCACATCGGAATATAAGCTCTGTGAGCAAACGCTAGGCCTTTTCTGTCTAATCTTCTAATCTTGTGATCAGACTGATGCTGCTGACCGTGCATGCATGGGGATTAATCTACCCAGCTTTGGCAGGCAAAGGCAGAGAGAAGGCACTGGAGGCTAACAAACACCATGGCTTCAGGCTGGAATTTGGTATTTGCTCCATCCACTTGATACTGCTGAGAATCTGCTTTTAGGAGTTCTTTGTTTTATTCGGATGTCTAAATATACTCTACGTGAGGGCCCAAGACCCCAGTTGCTGCTGTTTGTGTTTAACTTCTCTGTGTAACTATCATCTTAAAAGTGTTCATTGTATCCATCCAGGAAAGAAAACGAACTTGAAAAGCAAGAAGAGTGTTCCTGGGTGCAAAGAGTTTCTAGCTACAGTCATAATAAAGAGAAGGAGATTGATCAATCAACATGGAACTCTCTTATTTATTCATATTCACTTTCATTGCATTTCATATGTATTTATGTCTCTTAATTTTCCCCTCCTTATCTTAATAGAAACTTTAATTTTTCTAAGGTTTAACTTTTTTGTCTTTTTTTTGAGCCAGAATTTCACTATGTTGCTCAGGCTGGCCTCAAACTCCTGGCCTTAAGCAATCCTCCCCCCTCAGCCTCCCAAGTAGCTGTGACTAACATGTCTTAATTAGCAAAAAAATACGTTTCAAGTTTGAATTTACACAAATTTGAAAAGAATCGCATAAGACTTCAATGCAACATTAACCACAGAAATAAATGTAGCATTTAAACTACATTTTAAAGGATATTCTTGCACTTAAGTGCAGGCAACTTCAATGATTTCTCATTGAATATCCTTTATATATTAGTCAGTAAACCCTGCTTTTTAGCAGGGCAGTTTGGTTCTTACGCTCTTGCATAGAAATCTGAAGACTTGTATGAATCCTGTAGGAACAGGGTATCATCATTTCACTCACCAGGGTAAAATATGGGACCTCAAAGCCAACATTAGCTTTCGTTTGCAAGGAATAAGGGAACCAAGCTAAATGAGAGTGACTAGAATAAGCCCAGCCCAGTTGCCATCACTTGTCCATGCACACCACAAGCTCTAACTACATGATATTTCCAAACAGTATGCTAAGTGTCTGTGGGATGCCTTGGTACCTTTGCACATGCTGTTCCTTCTGCCTGGAAGGACCCTTCTACCCTGAAAAGCATTTTGTCCCCTGTGAAGACCAAGTCCAGTAGCACATCCCCTTTGAAGTCTTCTCTCAGGCCACATTTTTCTTTGTATTCTGTAGTGTTTTGTTCATACTTTGATTAGAACATTTATTGTGTTGTATTTATATTGTCTCCTTCTACTAATCTGAGAGGTCATTTTTTTTTCCTTTTTTTTTTTTTTTTGAGATGAAGTCTCGCTCTTGTACCCCAGGCTGAAGTGCGATGGCACGATCTCGGCTCACTGCAACCTCCGCCACCTGGGTTCAAGCGACTCTCCTTCCTCGGCCCCCTGAGTAGCTTGGATTACAGGCGCCTGCCATCATGCCCAGCTAATTTTTGTATTTTTAATAGAGACGGGGTTTCACCATGTTGGCCAGGCTGGTCTAGAACTCCTGACCTCAGGTGATCCACCCGCCTCAGCTTCCCAAAGTGCTGGGATTACAGGCGTGAGCCACCACGCCTGGCCATCTGAGAGGTCTTATCGGTCAATCAGCTATGTGTCCTTTCAGTGACTTCTATATTTACTACAGAGTAGACATTTAATAGACATTTCTTAAATGAAAGGAGAGGTTGTGATCAGTTTGAATGTCTGGTATAAACTGTTGATACCCTTCCAGAATTTACTCACAACTGCCTAAGAATAAAACTGTTCAGTCTCAGGCTCTAGAGGCAGACTACCTGGTTCAAATACTGGTTTTGCCATTTACCAGCTGTGTGGCCTTGGGAAATTTAATTAACTTCTTTGTGCCTTAGTTTCCTCCCCTTTAAACAAAGATTATAATAGTGTATACCTCATAGGGGTGTTGTGAGGATTAAGTGAATTGATTACATAAAATCTTTAGAACACTGCTTGGCATAGTAGGCCCTTTATAAATCCCATGTAACCTACTGTTAGTAGGTTCCAGGAACTGGACATACCTAGATGAATTAGATGTGATTTCCTTTTCTTCATTGTCTTGTGGGAAAGACAGAGGTGGACATAAAAGGAACCTGGCAACACCATGGTAGAGTCTGTACAAGGAAGTGCTTTGTTCCTAAGGCCTGGGGTGGGGAAGTCCCATACCACCCTATATGGGAAGTGGTAGTTTAGTTGAGATTTGATGGATGAGTGGTAGTTGCTGGGTGGATTAGGTGGGGATGTGCATTTTAGACAAATATAAGTAAAGATAAAACATATGAAAGACAGGCCGGGGGCGGTGGCTCACGCCTGTAATCCCAGCACTTTGGGAGGTCGAGGCGGGCGGATCACCTGAGGTCGGGAGTTCAAGACCAGACTGGCCAACATGGAGAAACCCCATCTCTACTAAAAATACATTAGCTGGGTGTGGTGGTGCATACCTGTAATCCTAGCTACTCGGGAGGCTGAGGCAGAAGAATCGCTTGAACCCAGGAGGGGGAGGTTGCAGTGAGCCAAGATCAGGCCAATGCACTCCAGCCTGGGTGACAGAGTAAGACTCTGCTAAAAAAAATATATATATATACACACACACACACACACACACACACACACACACGACAACATGAAAGCATGTGGAGCATTTGGGGAGTGGCCTTGGCATAGATCTGAGGTGAAAGGTAGTGGGGAGCGAAGCTGGAGGATGTCACATGTGCTATTAGCTAGTTTATTCAATACCTGTGTTCAACTATCTTCTCCCCTGCCTTCCTCTACCAGAATCAGGGAGGTGAAATGCTAAGTGTTTCCATCCAGGCGAGGCCATATGTGATGAGGTAACAGGGTATTAGCTGAGAAGGGCTTTTCTCCCAGGAAGAAAATGCAAAGTCCTGCAAGGAGAAGGCTTTTTTGGCCTGTTGCTTTCTTCCTGCCTGGAATTTGGACTCGAGGCTTTAACAGAGGAGGATGAGGCCATCTGCTAAGGATGGTGCAGTGGGCAGGCCCGAGGGGCTGGGAGCCCTGGGGGCTCACTCAACAGCGGCACTGCCTGGATCACCTCCCTCTGGACGTCTTGTTTGTGAGAAATATCAGAGCCAGTCAGATTTCCCCTTGCTTGGAGTCAAATACATACTTAACTGACATAATGGTAAGCAATGCCCGATCAAAGAAGGCCTTGAATGCTCTGCAGAGGAGCTATGACATTGACATTTGGACCCTGGGAACTGTTGTACAATTTAGGGGCTGAATGGACAGTTTTGCAGCAACACAAACCGTGGTTCAAATCTCCATTCAGCCAGTTACACACTGTTTAACTTGAGACATCAGTTATCCTCAGCCTGAGCCTTATCAGGGGGACATGAGATGAGGGATATTTTGGATGAATAACTCTAACTGCACCACGTGGGATGGAAGGGAGGCAGCCCAAAGCAGAGGGCTGGGGAGGATTTGCCAGTATTCTGCCAGAATAAAATCAGTCTTGACCAAAGCTTCAGAAATCATTTCAGAACTTAAAGTGTATTCTAGTTGATGTTTTTAGCCAAAAAACATTCTGATGGTGCTGGATTTTCCAAACATTCTCTGACACTTAAAACACCTTTATGACTAAATGTCTTAGAATAGGTTCCACTAAAGTCCTTCAGAAGAGAGAAGCCTTCCCCCTCATACAAAATAAATTCCTGTGGTATATTTTATTATCCCTAGGAATGTAGGGAAGGGTTCAGAAATAATTGATGAGCATAGCCAGGACTAAATAAACAAGTTAAGATTCATTATTCCCTTCGAGCGGTGCTATCAGTGTTTTAGAATCTGTTGATAACCAGCACTAGGAGGAAGTTTCAGTACAAGTCTATTTCCCTCATGTCTACTTCAAAGCTCTAACGAAGCTCTTCTGGGAAACCTGGGAGAGGGTTAATTAAGCCCAGGAAGGGAGTGGTATGATTTAATAGATAATAAAAAAAATTTGCTCTCATATATCTAATTATGTTTTCTTGTCAAGGATGCTTGAAAGCCCTAAGTCAGAGATGATCTACTCTGAAAAATAAAGGAAGAAATCCTCTCCAAAGCAAGTTCCTTCAGTGGGAGCATGTTTCCATCAATAATAGGCTGAGGAGGGTAATCTAAGGCTCAGGTGGAGGATAACTGATCTCTCAAATTTATAAAACCATTAACTGGCCAAGCTGGGATTAGAATCTAGGTTTCTATGACTGTAAAACTGTACTTTTAACCTACATTATACTCCATCCACTCTCATGACCTAGGCCTCCCCGCCCCTCAACTACATGGTTTGGGGGTTATAGCTTCAAACTCAGGTCTGGCAGGAAGGCAGCCAAATGGGTGGTGATGACTTTCTTTTTTCTTTCTTTTTCAGAGACAGGGTCTTGCTCTGTCACTCAGCTTGGAGTGCAGTGGCATGATCCCAGCTCACTACAACCTCTGCCTGTCAGGCTCAAGAAATCCTCCCACATCAGCCTCTCTAGTAGGGACCACAGGCACACACCACCATGCTCAGCTAATTTTGTTTTGTTTTGTTCTGTTTTGGTAGAGACAGAGTTTTGCCATGTTGCCCAGGCTGGTCTTGAACTTCTGGAGTCAAGTAATTCACCTGCCCTAGCCTTCCTAAGTGCTGGTATTATAAGAGCGAGCTACCTTGCCTGGCCAAATAAGTGGTGACGACTTTCTGCCTGTCCTTTAGGAGATAACTTTGAGGACCCTCCAAACCTCTAAAAGTGGCAAAGGTGACACTTTTAGGAGAGAAGAAGGGCCTTTGTAGACAACACAGACTATTCAATACTCTAGCAAGCTGCCCAGCCCCGTGCAAACCATGAAGATGGGATAAACCATTAGGCTTCATTATCTATTTAAATCAAACAATATTTAACCCAACCAGGGATATTCTAGGGCTTACTGATTCACCTATCCCAGGAACCTGATAGTTTTAGAATCTCTGGAACTGGTCTAGAAGGCTACATGTGAGATTTGACACCCTTGCTCAAGGATCACGTGCATGGGAAGAGCTGTGGAGAAACTGGAAGGCTCTGATCACAACTCTTCTCTTCCTTCTCCCACACGAAGGGCAGAGGGAAAGGCCGTCCTTCTCATGGCATGGGTTCTGAATCAGAAGAGGCTACTGCATGCAGTGCAATGAAAAGTGTGTTAGTTTTGTCTGGAGGGACTTGATCAAGATCCCTGAATTGCAACCGCTGGAGAACATGGCTCCCTTCTAACATTATGACAGCCACAGATTGAGCAGCAGAGCCCAGGGCTCCATGAATGGAGGGAAGGAGGAGGGCTGGTTCACAGTCAGCCCTTTCACTTTGTTACTTGAGCTTCTTTTCAGGGCCCACAGCACTCACCTCGGCCTGCCAGATGGGGTTCACGGTGTTGCCTATGATCTTGGATCTCCTCTCCTGTCCATGGTGAGGGAGGGCGGGGAAGATGCTGTGCTTCCCAGGCTGAATGGAAATCTTCAGATAAGGGTCTGGGTTGAAAAACATCCCTTTCTTCAACCCCATGGCTTGGAAATCTATAAAATAAAGGATACTTAAATTTAAATATGTTTTAGGGAGGTTAACAACTGGCACTTGGTAACTACACCTTTCATGAGAGGACCGTTGGCCCTTATGAACTAGATCTCTAGTGTTACTCAGGCAGGTAAATGGGCTGGGGTGAAGGAGTGAGGGTCACCCCAGGAAACGTGGGTAGCACAGAGAGACAAAGTTCAATTTTGGAAATTTGATGGGTCTGGGTGTAAAATTCCTCTGCAAGGTGAAGACATTAAAAAAAAATAAGGGTTGTAGTCTCATGATATATATGGGCCTCATTGAGTAAGGTGAGAGAATTGGCAGAAATAAAGAGAGAGAAGAGGATGAAAAGAGCACAGAGCGTGGACAATGGAGGAAAGAACAAACAAGACCTGGCCTCCATGGGGCTGAGTGCAGTCAACGAGGAGAGTTCTGAGAAACCCTGCTGCCAGGGAGGGCAGGGCTTTGAAAACCGAGCTGTTCTGTTTAATTGAAGATATTTGACCATGTACAATTTCATGCTGCACAAGGAGAGACAGAAAGAGTGTGTGTGCACAAGATCATTTATGGCAATGGTTTATAGTTGGATAATTTGAAATCACATTATATTTATTAGAAACATATTTATGATGTCAAGGAATATAATTTTTTTTTGAGGTGGAGTCACCCAGGCTGAAGTGTAGTGGTGGGATCTTGGCTCACTGCAAACTCTGCCTCCTGGGTTCAAACATTTCTTCCTGCCTCAGCCTCTTGAGTAGCTGGGATTACAAGTGCCTACCACCATGCCTGGTGAATTTTTGTATTTTTGGTAGAGACACGTTTTCACCATGTTGGCCAGGCTGGTCTTGAACTCCTGACCTCAGGTGATCCACCCGCCTCGGCCTCCCAAAGTGGTGGGATTACAGGTGTGAGCCACCGCGCCCACCCAAGGAATGTAATTTTTAAAGCTTTTCTATTGTTGAAGTATTTTTCAAACAAAATTATTTACATTTATACACAAGTGTAACAAATGGAGGTAAAGATACACAGGATCAGGGATTCCCAGTCATGGTATAAGTTATGAGGGGTTTCAATAATTTGTTACTGATGAAAAAGCACAGATGTTTTCATATGCATTGATTTAAAAGTTATTTTGAGTTGATCCAAGGTTAGCCGCTTAATAAAATTATTCCTACTCTCTGGCATGATAATATATTACTGCTCTGTGAAAGGACCATATAGTCAAAATGGCCCCCAAATGCCAAAGGAGTTGAGAAACCAAAGAAGGAGGCAGACAAATCCAGTTTGTCGGTAAAAGGAGTTTTATTAGGGAACTCACAGACAAGCATGGTCTTGGGCTGTAGGAGACTGGTAGATCTCTGCACTGTTACTCTCCAGACCCAGGGCTTATATACCATAGGGAAGGGGTACATAAGCCACTGCTCTGTGCAAGACAATGAAAGGCAGCCCTCCAGAACAGGCAGGAATGCTGCCTGCATCACAGCCTGTTGTTTCTGCCATAACATTAAGGTTGACATGTTCTTACACTAGAGACAGTGGATAAAGTAGGAAGAGGAGGCATTCACAGGACTGGGGGTGATCAGAAGTCAACACAGTGGATTCACATCCACAGTGGAGTCACTTTCGCCCCCACAATTGCCAATGAAAGAAAGAAGGCAGGAAGTACAAGCATCACAGAAATTTGCAAAACCCAGGCCACATCTGCAGGAATATGTGTAGACAGAAGTTAACATAGCAGCCTGAGACTATAAAGTTGCTCTGTTTATAAGGTTGGCTCTTGGCTAATGTCTAGAAACTTGATTTCAAGAGGGCTCCTACCTTCCCAGAACTGGTAAGAGTGGCTCACTGTGCCTAAAGTGTTTGTGTAAATGATGTGGCTTATGGTGAACACTGCTTTCCTTCTGGGAGGCTGGAAGTTTGGTGTGGGCTAAGCAGAAGATGCACACATGACCAGCACCGTCCCCACTGTCCCCCAACACCTCACTGAGTAGAAACCCTGTCTCTTGTCTCTAAGAAGCTTCCCTGGTAGATAGCATTTCCACATGTTGTCACAGTTCATCCTGGGGGAATGAAGTATGTCTGTGTAACTCCACCGGGAGAGGCCCATTGGAAACTTGTTCCTGGCTTCCTCCAGACTTTGCCCTAAGCACCTTTACCCTTAGCTGATTTTGCTAAGTATCCTTTCGCTGTAATAAGTCATACCAAGAGTATAACTAGATGCTGAGTCTCATGAGTCCTCCTAGCAAATTGTTGAACCTAAGGGTGGTCTTGGAGACCCTGACTTATTAGAGTGTGAAAGACATATATATATATATGTAACACACACATATATATAAAATTCATCATAAAATAGTGACTACCATTGCCTCCACCACCACCTACTGTTTATTTGCTATCTACTAAATTCTGGGAACCATTCTAAGCACTTAAAATACATTTTCTGATTTAATCCTGACCACAAACTCCACAAGGTAGAGATTGTATCCTTAATACAAGGAAGAGAAAATGAAGGCTTACAGATGGTCAGGGCTGGTCGACATCAGAGATAAGATTTGAACCTGCCTCTTCGATTTCGAAGTCTGTGTTTTTGTTTGTTTGTTTGTTTTGAGACGGAGTTTCACTCTTGTAGCCCAGGCTGGAGTGCAATGGTGTAATCTTGGCTCACTGCAACCTCTGCCTCCTGTGTTCAAGCAATTCTCCTGCCTCAACCCACTGAGTAGCTGGGATTACAGGTGCTTGCCACCACCCTTGGCTAATTTTTTGTATTTTTAGTAGGAATAGGGTTTCATCATGTTGGCCAGCTGGTCTTGAACTCTTGACCTAGGGTGCTCCACCTCAGACTCCCAAAGTGCTGGGATTACAGGTGTGAGCCACTGTGCCCAGCCCAAAGTCTGTGTTTTTAATCAATCTGTTATATTGTCTTTTTATAAAAATGTCAACTTTGGCATTGGTTAAATTCTCAACTATAAATGAGTCTTTTTTGATACACTTTGTTCTGTTCTATCAAACAACTTGTCCATATCTGCACCAACATATCTTTATCAAATGTTTGATAGCTGCTAAATTAAGTCACTCTTATTGTTCTTATTTTTTTAAAAAAGAAAACACCTTTCTTTATCACTCAGCCACTTATTGTTCCAGATGAATCTTATTAAATTTTAATAACTCCTTTCAAAACACTTAGATTTTTATTAGAACTGCAATGAATTTATACATTAGCTTTGGGATAATTAGTAGCTTTAGAAAACAGAGACTTCCACTCAAGGGCACATGTTGCTTCATTTGTACAGGTCTACTTTCCTGTCCTTCAGCAAATGTTTACACTTTTCTTTATAAAGACTTATGTATTTATGTGCAGTCTGAATACTCAATGAGATAAATGTTTCATAGAATAAAAGTAGTTGAAAACTGCTGCAATAAGAGGTATAATTTTAAAGGCACTGGACTGCTAGTCATTTGGGAACACTCACTATTGAACTTTGTAACTTTGAGTAAACCAATTTAACTCTTTCTGGTCTTAATGTTTTCCACTATGAGACTGTTGGGAGAAATGTCCATAAGAGCATGTAGAGTTCCAGAATTTTCCAAAAGTAAATGCTACGTTAAAGGAGAATAGTTAATTTCCTCTCATTTTTGCCTGTATTTTTTGGTTCTGGTGATAAACATATGTACATTTATTGTAATACTTAAAAATACAGAATAAAAAATAGGATTTTAAAGTTATTTCAAATAATTAATTGAAATAATTATTTATTTCAAGTAAGTACCCCCTCCCCACCAGTGGCAACCTTTGCCAAACCTTATTTCCTCCTAGTATTTTTCTTTGCACAGTTGAGAACATACTGCATATTCATTATTGCATCCAAGATTTTTCTTTTGACTTGCATTATATGTGTAAGACACCAGAATATATCACCCCATTATATGTGAGAGTCCGGGAAACAACATCCTAAAATCTGTGACTTTGGTACAAGGATTATTTAGAGCCGAAGACAACTGAGAAGAAGTAGATAAAAGAAAAGCTCTTTGCCCTCTTGCTATTTTCCCAAAAGCAGGGCATAAATTTACAAAGGTGTCCCTCTTCCGCTTTCTACCAGGGGGGTCAAAGGTTGATCACCAGAGATGACTTCAGACCAGTACCAACCAGGAGACAGCACCAGATGAATCTGCATAATAAACTGTACTAAACAGCATCTATCTACTATACCATAGCCTTCCCAGAATTTGCTGCTCCTGAAGACTCAAAGTCCTTTTCCTTTGCCCTGTCACTTCGCTAAAAATTGAACTGTTCTTTGTTGAAGACATTACATAAGCTGAAATTCTAAACCACATCTTTGAGATTTACTCATTTTCCCTGGGTATCTCCTATGTATACATGAGATATACATGTTAATAACTTCTGTTTGTTTTTCTCTTATTAATCTATCTTCCGTTACAGAGGGTCCTCAGCCAAGAACTTAAGAAAACTAAAGGAAAAATTATTTCCCACACCAACAACATCATAAGGATGTTCCCATGCCTTTTAGAACATTTTGTATACACAATTCTTAAGGGTATACAGTATTTAATAAATTGACTCTATGGTAATTTATTTAACCAAGCCCTAATTTTGAATATTTAAGTTGTCTCCAATATATTTGTAAATAAATCTTTGCATTTCTGATTTTTTCAATTAGAAGTGCACTTCATTGAAAATTAAAGTGATAATATTTACCTAGAAAATGTATTACCTCCAGGAAGTGGTAAAAACAGAAAATATAAAAAGACTTGACAATTAAAAGCATTTGCGTGAGCAATCTTGCTTTGATATGTTCATTGTACTCTTGGAGCTTTCTAAGATGACAATTCCATTATCTACTTTCTGGTTATTTCTCCTTTCAAACCCTAAAAAGAAAATCAGTCTTTTTATATTGCAATGTCTCCAATTCTCAAGTTTTCTTGGATTTTATCTCCATATGCTGGAGTACATGCTCACATATTATTTTGAAGTGAGGTGTAAGGGTGGAGTCTTTGAGCCCTTATAAACCTGAGGGTGTTCCTCTTGCCTTCCCACATAAATGAAAATCTGGTGGACAGAGAAATCTTGGGTAAAAAAATTCTCCCCTTAGAACTTATGAAATGGGAGAGTTCCCTGACTGCCCCCACCACAGGACATGCAACAGGGGTGTGGCTCCTATGCTCAAACCCCTTACGGGAGAGGGAGCATGCAGACAGGCAGGTGCAGGAGCTGGGGTGAGTGCTTTTGGGCTCCGGCCCTGAGGCAGCATCTAGGGGAGGGTGTCTGTGACTCCTGAAGCCCCAGTGGGTACGTTACAGTGCTCCTTTAGCTCTGCCGTCTGCGGGTGGCTTAAGTGTTAACCAACTCATTGCCCTCTCGGTATCTGGATCCTTATCTGGCGTCCAGGAAGAATCAGATCACACACCGACTCAAAGGATGGTGAATGCAGGGGTTTTAGTGATTGGTGGAGGCAGCTCTCAGCAGGATGAATGGGGAGCTGGAGAAAGGATGGAGTGGGAAGATGATCTTCCCCTGGAGTTTGGCTGTCCCTCAGCAGATCTCCTCTTCCACCTTCCCCAACTGAACTCCTCTCAACATTCGGATGCTCCTTCTCTTATCTCCTTCTCTGCCGTGCCACTCTTCTGTTGCTCTGCTCTTCTGCTCATCTGCTTGTGGAGCCTGGGATATGGGGCTTATATGGGTACAAGAAAGAGGGGCATGGCGGGCCAAAAGGCATGAAAACATGAATGCCTGTTCCCATTTAGGGCCGTGGGTTTCCAGGATTGAGGGTGGGGCCTTTGCTGGGGAACTGCCCTCTTCTATCCTGTATTTCCCTGTCTCCTGTCCCTATCACTTGGTAGGCTTTGCTTCTTTATTTTGGCATCTCAGAAGACAAGTCTGAGACTAGCATGAGGATTGTTCTTTTGTATGTATCATGCATTTTCAGCCCAGATGTCTACCATGGCTATATTTGAAAAAAAAAAATCGTTTTAAATGAGATTTGTCTAGGTGTTGGTCTCTTCATATACATTTCTTTTTCTGAGCACCCGATGGTCTTCTTTAATTTAAATACTCAAAATTATCTTCAACTTAAGCAAGTTTTCTTCTATTGCTGTTTCTGTTCAGCTTGTCCTGATTTCTTCATCAAAAACATTGATTATGTGTTGGCTCTGTATGTGCCATTCATCTTTTTTCCCTCATCCGTTTTGGGCTTTGCCCTTCATTGATGCCTTCTGGGAGAGACTCTCAAGAGACTGTCATATCACTGATTCCCTTTCTGTAGTGGTGATTGTGCTCTGTACTGCTTTTGAAGGCTTTTAATTCTGTGATTGTACTTTTTAGAGTTTATTTTAAATCTCTTATTGACTGTGGTAGACCCCACAAAGATGTTCACATCCTAATCCTTGGAGCCTATGAATATGTTACCTTACATGGTAAAAGGGACTCTGCAGAGTGATTAAGTTAAGGATCTTGCAGTAGAGAGATTTATCTTGGACTGTCCAGGCGGGTGCAATGTAATCACAGAGTCCTTGTCAGGAAGAGCAAAGTGAGGAGACAGCAACATGATGAGAGAAGCAGAGATTGGAGCAATGTAGCCATGAGCCAAAGAATGCTGGCAGCCCCTAGAAGCTGAAAGAGGCAAGGGATGGATTTGCACCAGAGCCCCCAGAAGGAAGCAGCCTGGCTGACAGCTTGATTTTAGTCCCTTAACATTCATTCTGGACTTCTGACCTGCAGAACAGTAAGAGTACATTTGTGTTGTTTAAGCCACTAAGTTGGTGGCAATTTGTTATAGCAGCAAGAGAAAGCAAATACACTTGACTTTCTAAGTCTCTATTTTTGCAAGCTTTAAAAAACTCCCTTATCATCTTTTCTCATCTTTGATCTCTTAGTTAATATGCTCTGTACTTCCCTCTATTTTGTTGAGGGTACAAGCAGATAAGTGATAAATATTTTACTTTTCTTTAGTAGGTATCTGTCAATAGAATAGTTTCTTTTTCTCTTGAGTATTATAGTCTTCAACTTTTTAATAGGGTAGAGTATTTTTTCCACACATTGTTCAAGTAAAAATTTCTATTATTTACCTATGAGCATGTCATGTAGCCTGGCATTTGTCCATCTTTAGTGAGTTTGGTTGTCCAACTGGTTGTTGCTGGAATCCTTAGCTCTGCTCTTATACTCAGAGCTGACCAGCATGGAGCAAATTTTTGATATTTTGTGGGCTTTGCTGATCTTTCTGTTTTGTCTTTTTTTTTTGAGGCATGCAATTTATTTTTATTTTATTTTAGTCTTTTGAAGCAGGGTCTTGCTCTGTCACCCAGCCTGGAGTACAGTGGCACAATTAGAGCTCACTGCAGCCTCTAACCCCTGTGCTCAAGTGATCCTCCTGCCCCAGCCTCCTGAGTAGCTGTGACTATAGGTACATGCCACCATGGCTGGCTTTTTTTACTTTTTGTAGAGATGGGATCTTGTTATATTATGCAGGTGGTCTCAAACTACTGGGCTCAAGCAATCCTTCTGCCTTGGCCTCCCAAAGTGCTGGGATTATAGGTATGAACCACCATGCCTGGCTGCATGGAATTTATTTTGATAGTTTCAGCAGTATTTGCTTTTTGTCCTAGACAGACATAGTGAATGCAACATACATATACATAGCCAACTACTAAGCATTATATGTCCATTCCAAGCTTGCTCTGCCAGTTACTAACTTTATATCCCTAGTCACTTTCCTTTGCCGGGAATTGTTATTTTGGAATAAATGTAGGAAAAGTGATGTGTTTGGGGACTGCAGGAGATGAACCAACCCTGATCACCTTATAAAGTAGCTTTGCAAACCAAGTTGGGGTGGTCGTGGCGGGGCTTCCTCCTCCGGTAGGTCTGTGAGCCCATGTTCTCATGGCAGAGGCAAAGCAGAGATGAAGGAATAGAGACTGTCCCCTCCACAGCCCTGCCCTGCTCACTGTGCATGGCATTCCTCTTGGGCTTCACCACTTGGACTTCACTGGAGCTTTGGTTAGTGATAATTCCTCTTGGTTTCTGGCACATAGTTGTGCAGCATTCCTGGTTTTTACTGTTTTTGAAGGTTGGTACTAATAATTGTTATTTCTTAAGCATTTCAATAGGAGTTGCTAGCTTTTGTCTTAGAAGCACAAAATTAGTGAGCTGAAACCACCATTGCAAAATTGTAACTGAGACAGTGAAAGAAATCTGACCTAACCAACTCCATCTTGTGTCTAACCTATAAGCTATCTTTGTTCATTCCTGGGCACAAGCCCAATTAACTTTGGGAGGAACTTAGTTTATGGTTTACCTTTGAAACAAAGACAATAGCAGACCTTTCCTGAAACAAACCCCCTTCTTGCCTGGAGACTAGAGTGCATTTGTAGGACTAATAAATTAGTCAAAAGATTATAAATTATGATTTAAGAGTCATGCAGCTGGAGGCTACAAGATTCTGACTACTCCCAAATTGCTCCTGGAGGTAATGTCACTATTGTAAAACCTAAGATTAGTGCTTGAGATATTTTGCAGACCCTGTATTTGATGGATCAGCTGGCACCACCCAGGTGGCTAAACTGGCTCATCTGATCTTGTGGCCCCCACCCAGGAACTGACTTAGCACAGGAGGACAGCTTCAACTCCTTAGGATTTCATCTTCAACCCAACCCATCGGCACTCCTGACTCACTGGCCCCTACTCACCAAACTATCCTTAAAAGTTCTGATGCCTGAATTCTCGGGGAGACTGATTTGAGTGATACTAAAACTCTGGTCTCCTGCACAGTCGGTTCTGTGTGAATTACTCTTTCTCTATTGCAGTTCCCCTCTCTTGATAAATCGGCTCTGTCTAGGCAGTGGGCAAGGTGAACGCATTGGGTGGTTACAAGTTTTTTCTTTTTTTTTTTTTTCTTCAGCCTAGCTATACACATGCTAACACTGTCAATGGATCAAAACATATTTGCTTTACTGGGCTCACTTAGACTTGAAAAGCCCAGTTAACAGTGTAGCTCCCAAGGAGGCACATGCACTTCATGTCTGTGACCCCTGACATTCAAGGCCTGCAACATCTGTTGATTTGACAAGCTAAGGTAGTAGTTTTCCAACTGTTGCTCAACAGAATCCTCAGGTTTTATGCTGCTGTGTCCCCTTAAAGACTGTTTAGGGTAGGATTGAGTGTGTGAAGCCCTGAGCTTTGTATATATCATGTTAGCCAGAACAGCTCAGTTTTTCTTTTAAATATTTATTCATTTATTTATTTATTTATTTTTGAGATGGAGTCTCACTCTGTTGCTCAGGCTGGAGTACAGTGGTGCAATCTCAGCTCACTGCAACCTCCACTTCCCATGTTCAAGTGTTTCTCCTGCCTCAGCCTCCCAAGTAGCTGGGACTACAGGAGCCCGCCACCACGCCTGGCTAAGTTTTGTATTTTTAGCAGAGATGAGGTTTTGCCAAGTTGGCCAGGCTGGTCTCAAACTTCTGACCTCAGGTGATCTGCTCACCTTGGCCTCCCAAAGTGCTGAGATTACCATGCCCACCATGCCCAGCCCTGAACTTTTAATTTTTAAATAATTCTGGGTTTACAGAAGAGTTCCAAAGATAATACAAAGATTTCCCACCTACCCTTTGCCCAGTTTGTCCCATTATTAACATATGATGGTGCACCTGAGCCCAAGCTAAGCCATCATATCCCCTGTGACCTGCATGTATACATCCAGATGGCCTGAAGCAACTGAAGAACCACAAAAGATGACATTCCACCATTGTGATCTGTTCCTGCCCCACCCTAGCTGATCAACTGACCTTATGACAATACTCCCTCCCCTTCCTTGCAATAATGTACTTTGTGATACTCCTCCGCCCTTAAGAAGGTACTTTGCAGGCCGGGCACGGAAGCTCGTGCCTGTAATCCCAGCACTTTGGGTTGCTGAGGCGGGCGGATCACGAGGTCAGGAGATCAAGAGCATGCTGGCTGACACCGCGAAGCCCCGTCTCTACTAAAAATACAAAAAATATTAGCCGGGCGTGGTGGTGGGCACCTGTAGTCCCAGCTACTCACGAGGCTGAGGCAGGAGAACAGCGTGAACCCGGGAGGCGGAGCGTGCAATGAGCCGAGATCGGGCCACTGCACTCCAGCCTGGGCAAGAGAGCTAGACTTTGTCTCAAAAAAAAAAAAAAAAAAAAGAGAATGTACTTTGTGAGATCCACCCCCTGCCCACAAAATATTGCTCCTAACTCCACCACCTATCCCAAACCTATAAGAACTAATGATAATCCCAAGACCCTTTGCTGACTCTCTTTTAGGACTCAGCCCACCTGCACCCAGGTGAAATAAACAGCCTTGTTGCTCACACAAAGCCTGTTGGTGGACTCTCTTCATACAGACACGCATGACAGACAGAACCATGGTACCTTCATGAAAACTAAAACGTTAACTTACTCTTAAATATTAAATGAAAATATTATTAGTTAACAGACTTAATTGGATTCCACTGATTTTTTTCCCATGAATGTGCATTTTTGAGCGGCTCAGTTATCTGTTTTGTCGGTTGTGCCGCATGTGAGGTTTTGTTTAGACAGAGTTGAATAGCTGCGTCTCTTCCCAGGTTTTCCTTACCTCCCCTCGTATATGCTCAACTACTGCTGTGTGGCCCTGGGGGAAAGGTAGAACTGCAGCCTCTCTTCCCATCATCTCAACATGCTTTCACATCTATTACTTCCTAAGCTCTCTGTTATCCTTATGTGGTCAAGGGAAATTGAACAGATTTAAAAAACATTTTTGCTTTACAGATTGAGAAATTGAGGCACAGAGAGGTTGACTGACTTGTAGGTAAGAGTGAAATGGAAGCGAGTGTCCTCATTCTTATTCTCTCCACAAAGTCTCTAGGTGAGCAAAATATACCTGAGAGAGAGAAGCTGATCAGCCTCCGACTTCCTTGTCCTTGGACAGTCTCATCAGCGCCGATGCTTTTAAAAATCTGGAAAATGGGAGACAAGCAAAACAAGCACTGAAATGGATATTCACACTTCAACACAAGCATGCTTATTCACAGTTATTTTACCAGCTACAGGCAACGAAGACAGTGATTTCACTGGGTAACTATTGATTAAAACAAGCTTCTAGGAAGCTAATTTTTTCCCAGTAGTAGAGGAACTGCTAGTGGGGGTGATGGGTACTTTTCAGGAAAATGGAAATCAACAAACATAATTACTGTAATAGAAAAGACCCTTTGTAATTACTTATGCAAACAATGTCTTTTCACATTCAAATTTGCAAAAAGTATTTATTAAAGCAGGGCCTAAGGCACTAGAATGATAGGTTAATAGATGTTTACTATTGTAATTATAATGTATTTCCATTTAGCAAAGTAGAGTGTTGAACTGCTGCATCTCCACTTATTATTATTTAGGGATTTCCAGGAAACTGCTGGGGAGGAGCCTGAACGTGGCATTAAGCAGCTCTTCTGAGCTCTCTCTTAATTAATCAGTTGTCTTCCTGGGAAATTTCAGAACACAATTGCTATATGGATTATCTGGAGTCTAGTAGGTATTTGAAAACAATGTCGCTAAAATGTTTTGTTTTTCATCATTGCACAATATTTAGTAATAGGTTAATCAAAATAGCTAGAGTTTTTGCTCCCATTCTCTTCTAGGAAGGTTTTATTCAGAAATGATTTTGGGTATTTGAAGGTACTTCCTATTTACCTTTGCATGTGTTGTATGTTTGCAGAAAATAATTTTAAAACTCTGGGTATTAAGCAAATCCACAGTGTCCATTTTTTAGAAGATAATCTGTACTAGGAAGAGAAAAATGAAAATATCCGTAATCTCTTGTTCAGAGTCTCATTATTTGTAGGTTGTGTGGGTTCAGTCTTTTTCTTTCTTCTCTTCGTATTCTTGATGCTGTATAGGTTGTGATTGGATATTCACATCAACCTGCCTGATATAAGACCAGGAGCAATGACTGGGCATCACAGGGCTCACACTTCAGCCAAGTGGAGTACAAAGGGATTATTATTCATCTTTTCACACTGAAGCAGGTTTCCCTGGTGAGCCTGTGAGTTTGGCTGCAGCTTGTGGACAAATCTTGGTATGATTGCCCTGAGGCACAGCTGTGATGTTCATCTCAGGGATCCTGGGCTGTTCAGCAGAGGGAGCCAACCAACGGAGGGACATATGGAATGGAGCTCTGAACCAGGCCAGATAAGAGACTGTCAAACTCTTTGACACATGTCTGTCCCTTAGAGTCTCATTTGGTAAGAATCAGAGTAAAACATGGCCAGGATTGGTGAGTCAAAACTCTCATAGGTCCTGGGATGTTATGAAAACTTGAAACTTACATTTGTCTTAAAGCTGCCCTTGGAAAATTATGACTGAGATGTGAAAGAGATCTAACTTAACTGATTCCATCTTGCTTCTAACCTCCAAGCTGTCCTTGTTCATTCCTGGGCATAGGCTGAACTAACTTTAGGAGAAACGTAGTTTATAGTTTATAGTTTAAACAAAGATGGTAACAGCCCTTTCCCAAAGCAGAGCTCCTTCTTGCCAAGAGACTAGATTGCCTTTGTAGGACTAACATTAGCTACAAGATTAGAAATTATGGTTTAGGAGTCATGCAGCTGGAGGCTACAAGATTCTGGCCCTCCCTAAACTGCTCCTGAGATCAGCGTTTGAGATATTTCACAGACCCTGCACTGGATGGATCAGTTGGCACCACCAAGATCAATAAACTAGCTCGTCTGATCTTGTGGCCCCCACCCAGGAACTGACTCACTGCAAGAAAACGGCTCCGACTCCCTATGATTTCATCTCTGACCAATCAGCACTCCTGGCTCACTAGCTTCCACCTCCCCACCCCCTACCCCACCCCGTCCCACCAAGTTATCCTTAAAAACTCTGTTTCCTGAATGCTCAGGGAGATGGATTTGAGTAATAATAAAACTCTGGTCTCCCACACAGTTGGCTCTGCGTGAATTACTCTTTCTCTATTGCAATTCCTCTGTCTTGATGAATTGGCTCTGCCTAGGCAGTGGGCAAGGTGCATCCTTTGGGCAGTTACAGTCTCATTGGAATTCCTTCCTCAGGAAACTGACTCTCAGGTGAGACTGAAACTCACCAGATGCCCAGATCTAGACCAATGGATGCCAGACCACTTATTTGTCTACCTTAGTTCCTTAGACTCCTCGTTTGTTCCTGTTTTACATTCCTTCCCTGATATATAAACCCCAATTTTAGTTGGTCAAGGAGATGGATTTGAAACTTAACTCCTATTCTCCCAGTTAACATTACCCAAATAAAAAGCCTTCTTTCCTGGCAATACTCATTGCCTCAGTGATTGGCTTTCTATGCATGGAGCAATGGGACCTAGAACAAACCCCTGGCATTTTGATAACAATTAGCCTTCTTCACATCAGAGGGCCCTGTCCTTCCTCCTTTCTGTTTGTTATTCCCATTGATGGCTGACACTAAGAAATGGAAATCATCCATCAGTTCAGAGACCACATCCTCAGGCTAGACCATGCTTTTCTTAACTCTGAAGGTGGCCAGTCCTCATGGCATAATCAGGGCTTCCAAATTCCTTAATGTTGTGGACTTTTCTTCTCTTGCAAGCCTGTGCCTGGACATGGCCGTGGGAGACCTCTGCATGCTGACCACCCTCCTCATAGTGCTATACTGCACCACCAGGACAATTAACAATCAATGGCTAAAGCCTCTGGTTCCTAATTCTAATTTTAAAACGTCCACCCCAAGCTTGTCTCTTTCTAAGAATATAAGTTCTTTGGGGTAACAATAGAAACTATCGTTTTAATAATTATAGTTTATAGAATTATAAGTGTAGAGTATGTGCATTCCAATGTATATTTTTAAAAAGGTGTAGGATTAAACTGCATATTTCATGCTAAGCTGAAATGAGCTGAAACATGCAGTGATAACAAAGGATGGTACATTTATTCCTTCCTTTTTAAAGCACACATATTTTGGTTCTTCATATTTAAATATTCCTCTGCTGGCATTCAGAGTATTTACAAAGAAACCTCTTCACCTTTATTGCATCAAAAAGAGGTCTGTAGATGAAAAAAAAGAAAAGAAGAAGAAGAAGAAAAGGTATATTTTCCAAAAGCTACTAAGCTCAGTGGGGAGACACATCACTTAAGCCTCCATAAAATTCTACCTAAATTCTTGAATTTTTACTAACATTATTTACAAAGTCATCTAAGCACCACACTGATAATACAAAAATGGAGGGAATGGTAGCCATAATAAACATTTTCCAGGAAGTAAAAATGTTTGCCCAGTCTTAGGGAGTTTGACATCCTGTCTTCTTGCTTGAGATGCGTTGCACAAGCATGTTTGACGTTGAGAAATGTGCTGTACTCACAGACAGACTCTTTACAGTTTATTGACTGTGAAAATGACGTGAAGATTCAGCCCAAATAGTTTCACCCTGGAGCAACCTGAGGCTGCAGACCTGTCAGGGAGATGGCTTGTCTTCTCAGGGCTGACAAGCTCCCTTTGCTCTGTGGCTTGTCTGATGCCTGACTGCCATTCCAACTGCTTGGTGCTGGGTCCTGCTGCCCCTCTCTCTCTGACGAAGCTCTGACAGTTTCACTGTGTATGTCTTGCACCCAAATGTTTCCACAACAGAGCCTACTTGGCAAATGGTTTAACAGATTCCAAACTGAATCTGTTGTGGGGTGCAGAAGATTCTGCAGGGTATTGAGAAGCTCTTGGAGTTAAATAAGGGCTTTGAGGTTAATTTAGATGTCTCTCTCTCCTACTCTCATTCTCATTTTCTCTTGACAATTGCCTTTTGAAAAGTTGTAAATATAAATTCACACCACTGTTGCACACCCCTAAAACTGCAATTCAGTAAAAGAGTGTGAAGATCAGCTCTTTTCACCCTGGCAGGGGACCTTCTGTTTCAGCAGTCCGGAAACTATAGCTCAGTTGACAGGGCTCCCTCGGCCTTTACTCTCCAGCATGTTATTCAAATTTTACCCTTTCTTTGCACAGTATCACTGCATGAAAGATGAGGTGGTTTGCTAAAAATACACAACAGCATCTAATCACACAGTCATATACGTGTGTTGACCTATATCCCAGGTCTTCCAGCCTCCCAGGACATCAGGGCTTCTGAGACAGGCCCCTTCTGTTCCCAGAGGTAAGCAGCTATGCCCGGGGCAAGGATGCCTGCCTGGGAACATCATTTTACCCAAAATTTTGGGTAAAATTATTTTTATTTTAAGAACAAATATGAAGAAATGCCAAATGACCGAATGCCAAATGAGCATGCATTTGGAAGGTAAAGCAAGAGATTTCAAAGAACTTTCTAAGCTGCCTCCTGGAATGGCGCAGACCTGGGTTTACTTCCTTTGGGTGAAAGCTAGAGCTGCTCCCCTTAGTGCACATGGCATTTCCAATAGGAGTGTGGCCATGTTATGCTCAATTCTGATATGACAACTCCATTTACATACCCACAATTATTCTCAAGTAATTACAGAATTATTTCCCCTAAACATGCTGACAAGGTTTTAGTTATAGAACAATTGCATTGACAATGAGGCAGAGATTGAAATTCATTATGTCACTGAGTCTTATTCATCTGGCCCAGAAAACTTTGATTTGCCTATAAATGAATAGTACAGGGCTCCATAATTATAATGGAACCTAAAAACGAGGTGCAAATATCATTACATTATCAATAATATGTAAGCTGCGGTGTATTGGCAGCTGAAAGTAGGGAATTATGAGTTCTACTTTGCATCAGAGATCCAGGGATTCCTCTAAAGTTCAGTATCTTTTACCTCCAAGACGAAGTCTATTAAATAATTGGATAGGCCTCAAAGCCACCTTAAAAGAGCAAGAATCAAAAACTAAAAAGCAAACCAACCAAAGGCCCAAGTTCCATTTCCACCTCCAAATCTCTGAGATGTTCAAACAAGTAAATGGTAGATAAGTAAACACACCTTACCCTCATTTACAGAGCACTGCTGAGTGCATTTCCCTCATTAGACCCTCATTACATGTGTGTCATTCTAACTGCTTGCTGTTGGAGGCAGCACATTTCAAGATCTCCAACAGAAAGACCTGTAAACTGAAAGGGTAAAGCCAACTTAGGGGCCTAAACAAAAGAAACATAAGCCAACTGAATCCCAAGGCAATCTCCCCAATCTCGGGGACACTTTAGATGAAAGACTTAGAAGAGGGCCCATCAAAGGGGTGGGGAAAGCAACACAGGTGAGTGGCAATTATGTGCCAAGCACAGAGCCAGTTCTTCCATATGCACTATTTTAACTGCTTAAGAATTAGGTATCATTCACTCCCACTCCCACTTACAAATGTGAAAGCTGAGCTAAGAACAATTCAATGACTTTGTTCCCGGACCAAACTGAGGGTCAGGCTGCTATTTCTCGTGGCCCAATAACAAGATACAGATGAACTGGGGAGGAAGAGAGTTTTTATTTCTGTAACCAGTTACAGGGAGAAGATCTGGAAATTATCACCAGACCAACTCAAAATTACAAAGTTTTCCAGAACTTACATACCTTCTAAGCTATATGTCTATGTGTAAGTGTGCATTCATCTAAAGACGTAAGTGATTAACTTCTTTTAATCTATAACTAAGGTCTGAGTCCTGAAGACCTTCTTCTAGAGCCTCAGTAAGTTTATTTAATCTAAATGGGTCCAGGTGCTGGGGTGATTACCCTTATCTTGTCTCCAGCCAAATTATAGAGGTTTGGGGAGTTCCTTTAGACCCCAATAAACTTGTTTGTGGAGGCCTGGGGAGTTTTTTCAGACCCCCAATAAAACTTGTTTAATTCTAAAAGGGTCCTGTTATCTTGTCATGCTTCAAGGCCCAGGAAAAGCCTAGGCAAAACTCTTGGTGGGCTCTTTGTTACATTCCAGCCATTGTATAAGGGCACTGACTCAATCAGCTTTTAATGTTTAACTTAGCTCCTCAGTCATTGCTGGGACAGTTGTAATGGAGACCTGTGTTAGTGAGACCTGGCCTGCCACAACTTCACAAAATTCACTTGAGATGAATCAATGGTCTGAAAGACTTAAAACAAGAGTTTCAGAACTCACCAGCCCCATTCCATAGAGTCTATTAACCCCCTGGTGCCATTTCCTTAGATCTAGCCTGGCTGCTTGCATCTCTTTTGCTCATATTTTGTTCATATTCTGCTTCCACACTCTGCTGGTTTTAAAGAGTTGCTTGCTGTGCTGCCCAGGCTGGATGCAGTAGCACCATCATAGCTCACTGCAGCTTTGACTTTCTAGGCTCAAGTGGTCCTCCCACCTCACACTCCTGGGTAGCTGGAACTGCAGGTGTGCACCACCATGCCTGGCAAATTTAAAAAAATTTTTTGTAGGGACAGGGTCTCACTATGTTGCCCAGGCTGGTCTGGAATTTCTGGGTTCCAGTGATCCTCTTGCTTTGGCCTCCCGTGTGTTGGGATTCCAGGCGTGAGCCACCATGTGTGGCCTCCCTTTGCTTTCTGACGCCATCATCACCAAGCCAGCTTCCAGAGTCTGCACAGCTCTTGCTTTCTTTACCACCTTGAAGACAAGGCACAGGCTCCCCAATTTCAGGGCTCTTATGCTAATCACTATGGGGAAAAAGAGAGGGGTTGGAAAAATGAGGCATTTATCCTATAGCTTTCATGGTGCGAATTAGAAATGAGTTAATTAGGAATGATTTTCTTTACTCTGCTTTTGACTGCACAGGCCTGCAAGATTTTAGCACCAGGAGTACATCTCCTTCAGGCAAAGATCTGCTGCTTTTAGCTTACTAAAAGTAATGAGGGGGCCAGGTGGGTTGCTCACACCTGTAATCTCAGCACTTTGGGAGGCCAAAGCGGAAGGATCACTTGAGGCCAGGAGTTCAAAATCAGCCTGAGCAACGTTGTGAGACTCTATCTACAAAAATTTAGCCGGGCGTACTGGTGCACACCTATAGTCCCAGCTACTTGGGAGGCTGAGGTAGGAGGATCCCTTAAGCCCAGGAGTTCAAGGCTGCAATCAGCCGTGATCACACAGCCGTGATCACTGCACTCCAGCCTGGGTGACAAAATGAGATCCTGTCTCTTTAAAACAACAACAACAACAAAAACAACAACAACAACAACGTGATGACAATGTGTAAGAAGCGCTGCGCAAATGAAAATGCTAGCTGAGATTAATCCAATAGTAGATTTTCCCTGATGATTCTTAGGCTATAAAGTGGTTCTTCTCTAACATAGCTTCTTGTGTAGTGCAGACTGTTCTAAAAGTGAGGACATAGATTGTACTGAGTCCTAAAAAATAATTGAGTGGCATCTGCTGTAGTGCAGAGGTTCTCCAACTTTAGCATGAATCAGAATCACCTACAGGGCTTGATAAAACACACATTGCTGGGCCCACCCCCAGAAGGACTGATTTTGTAAGTCTGGAGAGGGCTCCAGCAGTATGAATCACTAACAAGTTCCCAGGTGACGCTGACGCTGGCAGTGGAGGGACCACACGAGGTCTACCTCTCTTAAATGGTAATGGAAAGATTAAAGATGTCTAACTAAACCTCACCTACCCTCAAAACTGTCTTTCCCTGACTTTGAGCATGAGAATTAGATTCTGGCGACCCCTCGGCCACATAGGCTTTTGTTTTCAGGACTTGGGCCTGCATCTTCCACCAGAAACAATGACCTGCTTCTTTGCATCCCCATCACTGGCACCTTGGTCCAGGCCCCGCTCCTGTCTTGTCTGGGAGACCATTACCCAGCCAGCTGTCCCCTCGGCCTATGAAGGCGTCATGATCCCACTCTTTGTAGGCCGATCCTTCTTACCTGTTTCAAACTTATCAAGAGGCAGCCACCTGGCACAGGGGAGGCTGGGCTGTGGGCTGCATGGCAAACTGATGGGTTTTCTTTGGCTCACAGAGTGTTTCAGCTTTTAAAAAATTAATTTTTAACATATATATTTTTTTAAATCAGGAAATTTACTTAAAATGTGGATTTCAGGCTTCTGTTACAAAATCAGAATGCTGGCTGGATGCGGTGGCTCATGCCTGTAATCCCAGCACTTTGGGAGGCTGAGGCAGGTGGATCACCTGAGGTCGGGAGTTTGAGACCAGCCTGGCCAACATGGTGAAACCACATCTCTACTAAAAATTTAAAAATAAAAAAATTAGTTGGGCATGGTGGCACGCACCTGTAATCCCAGCTACTTGGGAGGCTGAGGCATGAGAATTGCTTGAGCCCAGGAGGCAGAGGTTTCAGTGAGCTAAGATTATGCCACTGTACTCCAGCCTGGGCTAGTCTCAGAAAAAAACAAAAAACAAAACAAAACAAAAAAAACAAAAACACCCACAGAATATCCAGCAGCAACTCCCTGGGGCTGAGAAACAGCATCCTCTTCATAAACATCACACGTCCCCAGGTGTCCTGTGACTGCTTCTTTAATTCCAAGCACCCACTGCTTCACATTTGACCATCATTATACAGTATACCACTGATAAATCTTGTAATTAAAATTAGAAAGTTTTTCTAGCTTGGCAATATGAAAATTAATGGTTGGTCTGAAAGTCCATGGCATTTTAGATCTGATGACGTGTGATACTGACCTGGCTCCACAGAAGATTTTGAATTTGCAGTTCTTGTCCTGAACATTTGACCTACAAATGTGATGTTGGCCATTATTCTATTGCATGATAACCAAGTCATGTTTTATTCCTTCTTCATAAAGAGGTAAACAGTTCGGGAATGGATGTTGAATTCCTTGGATGTGGATTGGATGGATGGTTGGGAGCATTTACAGAGGTGGTCACAGGCAGGTGTACAATATGGTGTTGAGAAGCAGCCGGGCTGGAGCCAGCATATCCCTTTCTCTGCCAGCTCCTCCTCTGTCTGTGTTAGGGTGAGGCAATCAATCGCTCTAATGCTCAGTTTTCTTTTCCATCAAATGGAGATCATAATAAACGTTATCTCACTGAGTTCTCCTGAGAACTGAATGGCAAAATGTGTATAAAAGTGTCACATAATACATGCTCTAAATCAGGCTAATGTTGTTATTTATATCGTATTTGTTTTTTAACCTCTGACTTCTAACATTAAGAATTATGTTAGCAGATTGTCTAATATCCGATTCCTTTATAGATGAAAAACGTGAAGCATAAGCTGGTCAATCAAGGGGCCCACGAGGTCACATAACTGGTCACGCCAGACAAATCAGCACCAGAGCCCAGAATCCTGAACCCTCCATTCACTGTGGAGGAGAAATCTGTTGCCCTTTGTTAGATCATTTGGTCCAGCTTAGAAGAGTTATAAATATACCATAAGCTGAAAACCAACAAAAAGCATTGGTCTGTGTCTAACACCTATGAGTTATCAGTATAGTACATTTATATTCTTTAAAAAGGTTTCATATGTAAATGTCTTGCTGCTGTTAGCATTTTCTGCATGTCTACAAGTCTGTAAAAGACCTGAAGATGGATGGTCCTGTTTCTCTAGTCAGTTGTGGAATGAGATAAACATACAGGCAGAAGCAAGAAGGAAAGTTTCCTTTGTAAAAAGCATTTAGAACTTACTTTCTCAGGCCGGGTGTGGTGGCTTATGCTTGAAATCCCAGCACTTTGGGAGGCCAAGATGGGCGGATTACGAGGTCAGGAGATCGAGACCATCCTGGCTAACACGGTGAAACCCCGTCTCTACTAAAAAATACAAAAAAAATCTAGCAGGGCGTGGTGGCGGGCACCTATAGTCCCAGCTACTCGGGAGGCTGAGGCAGGAGAATGGCGTAAACCTGGGAGGCAGAGCTTGTAGTGAGCTGAGATCAGGCCACTGCACTCCAGCCTGGGCGACACAACAAGACTCCGTCTCAAAAAAAAAAAAAAAAAAAGAAGAAGGAAAGTTTCCTTTGTAAAGAGCATTTAGAACTTACTTTCTCAGGCCGGGCACGGTGGCTCACGCCTGTAATCCCAGCACTTTGGGAGGCTGAGGCAGGCGAATCACGAGGTCAGGAGATCAAGACCATCCTGGCTAACACGGTGAAACCCTATCTCTACTAAAAATACAAAAAATTAGCCGGGCGTGGTGGTGGGCACCTGTAGTCCCAGCTACTCGGGAGGCTGAGGCAGGAGAATGGCATGAACCCAGGAGGCAGAGCTTGCTGTGAGCTGAGATTGTGCCACTGCACTCCAGCCTGGGCGACAGACCAAGACTCTGTCTCAAAAAATAAAAACAAAAACTTACTTTCTCCTTCAAACTTGAGTAACCTGAGTCCTTTAATCAGAAAGACACCAACACTGTAGTAGTTTTGATGAATAACGACAACAGAGAAAGACTTGGATCCTCTAAGACTTAGAAAAAGGTAGAACAGGAAGAGTGAAGAGGAATCCGTTTCCATAACCTCGATCCATTTGCAGTCAGTCCAAGGGAAGGAGCTGGCTGGGGGCTGTGTGAGGAGGGGAGGGAGAACAATGGGACTGGTGGTGGGGAGAGATGGAGAGGGAGTGGGAGAATGAGGGCTGGTTTCACGACAAGAAAAAGCTTCTGTGAGGAAAAGATGGGACCAAAATGCAGTTCTGGAAGCTGCTTCAGTGCCTTCTAAACAGCTGGATCATGTTTCTGCCCATCCAGACTCTATTTGAAATACACACCTCAGGAAAACAAACGCATTGCCTGGCATGCCACACTCATCTGGATTGATTTAATATGTGGGTAGTCTTGGCCTTATGTTTCTATCCCGGTTTCTAAGGAATTCATGTCAAGCTGCTATTTTAATTATTTTGTAAACAAAACCTGTCCTTATGTGAAATAAAAAATAAAAGTACAGTGCAGTGAGTTTCTGTTAGCTTATACACCCTTCAGCTGGCCCAGGCGAGGGTGCTGACAGACACATTCCTCCCTCATCTGAGCTGATTTGGGAGTCCATGGACCTGAGATGAGGGCTTACAGCTTGAGATGACGGGTAACACAGCTGAAGCTGGTGAAGAAGTGAGTGGGGCAGAATTTCTGCAAGGGTTTCATTAGAAGACAGGAGAAACATGCAGGGGGTAGTAGCATCTCCATCTCCCTGATTACTTTGGGATCAGGCTGGATCTAGGGGCAAGTGTTGGCAGCTCATGTAGGGTAAGCTGTTTGAGCCGGGGCAGCACTGCTTCTTCAGGGCTCATGCACATCCCTGGGTGTGGGTTTCTGTATTGTGTGTATAGTTAGAAACTCTGGGCTGAGTTGGGATCACTTGGCTCTTCTCTTTGGTCCTCCACCTTCAACCTCCAAATACCAGGAGGACTGAGGGGACCCTTCTGAGCCTTTGCAGCAGGCAGGATTCTAAGATGGGCCCCAAGATTTCCTGCCTCTGTGGTGTATGTGCCCAGGGACTGTGAATTACTCTGGGATTAGGATAGCTGACTTTAACAAAGGGAGATTATAAGGAGCTGACTTGATCACACAAACTCTTTCAATCTGGACCTAGAGGCCAAAGAGAAAGAGGAAGTCAAAGATTCAAGGTGAGAAGGGTTTCACATACCATTGCTAGCTGGAAGATGGAGGGGACCATGTGGCAAGGAATGTGGGCAGCGTGAAGGACCCAGGTTGGCTCCTGGCTGAGTCGGCAAGGAAACAGGCACTTCAGTCCTAACCACAAGGAACTGAATTCTGCCAACAAGAATGAGCTTGAAAGCAGGCTTTTCCGTAGAACTTTCCAGATGAGAACTCAGCCTGGCTGACATTGATTTCAGGTATTTTACCTTACAATAGACTGAAAAGAGTATCCAGCCATGCTGTCCAGGACTTCTGACCTACAGACCCATCAGCTAACTTTGTGATATTTTGTAACACAACAAAATAGGAAAGGAATACAACCTTCTTCAAGCAATTTCCTTTATGATCCAAAGTTCATTTTCAACATATTCTTTTGCCTTGGGAGAAATATCTGCCTGATTGTAGAACTAACAGCAGTTGTATTTCTCCTGGGAAACTGTGGCCAGTCTTCATCTTCTGGAAATCACAAATTGTGTAAGTGGCCTTGCTCTTCTGTTAGCAAGGGCAGCATGAACTCATGGAGGTCAGCCCCTTATCCCAGCTCTCTGAGGGATGGCTCTGCCACGGAGCTGCCCCAGGCTTTACCAAGACCATGTGAGTCAGACTGGGGGTGGGGAGGTGGGTGGGACTTGGGCATCTGTCCTCTTTAAGGCTCCCAGGTGAGTCCAGTGTATACTCAATGATGTGAACCACAAAATTAGAGGGCAGAAGACAGAGGCAGAGAGACTAATTTGGAGGCAGCTGTAACAGTGTCTGAGTGATGACAATGACGCAAACCCTGTCTGTTGGTACGCAGGAAGGGAGGGGAGAGGGGAGTCTGCCAAGTGATAAAATGGATAGAACTTGGTGACCAATTGGAAGAGGGTGTTGAAGGAAAGAGAGACGCCCCTTTGGCTGAACCCATTTCTTTGAATTCAGGATCTTTTTCTTACAAATTATGTAACTCCTTATAATTACTCTCCTTCCAGACCTGAGTTTTGTCCTTTATCACCAAGTCCAATTAAGGATGCAGGAGTGATAAGAGTTAGCTCTTTGCATCTAAGCATATGAGGTTGGAGGGAAAAACTGCTTTGATTCTACTTTTTTGAAACAGCGATGAAACCACACGACTGGTAAATGAAATCACAGGAAGTGTGTCGGTTGCTATTCCATCTGGGTCAGACAGTCTGCTTAGTGAAGACAAGGGCTACATTTTGCATAGAGCTCTTTCTAGCCACCCGCTCCCTCTCACTGAATAGATGAGCAATTTTGAGGGATAATCTAAAGAAGAATGGACATGGCTCATCCATGTGAGTGTAACGGCGAAAACGTGATAATATTTACTCTTCACTCAATGAAAAGACACCTAGAAAATGACTTTTTTTAAAGGCAAATGTTTTCCCCCTTACTGACTTGCTTTAAAATTTCTAAGTTGTATTCCCATCTAAAAATACATTTAAGTTTTAGGCAAAGGTATTTTTTCTTGCTAATGTAACATCTTTTGTCCTGGGACATGCCACACGGATACTTAGGAGAAGCTCTCTAAGGTTAAAGATGGGCTTGCTGCCAGCCCCAGGCACACCACCATCTTGGGGATCTGTCTTCCCGCAGCAGCTGCCACATTCCCTCCAGAGGTGTCTCTGGAGCTCCCTGCTACCCACAGGTTGCTGGATCATGGGATGAGTGAGTTAATCTTTCATTAAATACTGGTCAGAATCCAACAACTTCACACCTACCTTCTTCTGCATTTCCAGGGGGTAGGTGGAGAACCCCCAAAACAACACTCACTTGTGCTCTGGGAGTAACCAATAGTGATTCTCATCAAATTACAGTTGACTCTTGAATAACATGGGTTTGAACTGTGTGAGTCTACTTATACATGAATTTTTTTCAATAAATATATTTGAAAAAATTTTGGAGTTTGCAACAATTTGAAAAAACTTGCAGACAAACCACCACCTCAGAGACAGCAAGACCAACTCCTCCTCTTCATCCTCCTCCTCCTCAGTCTACTCAACATAATGACAAGGATGAAAACCTTTATTATCATACACTTCCACTTAATGACTAGCAAATATATTTTCTCTTCCTTATGACTTTCTTAATATTTTTTCTCTAGCTTACTTTATTGTAAGAATATGGTATATAATACATATAACATATAAAATACGTTAATCACTGTTTATGTTACTGGTAAGGCTTCTAGTTAACAACAGGGTGTTAGTGGTTAAGTTTTGGTGGAGTCAAAAGTTATACACAATGTTTGACTGAATGGGGGATTGGGAGCCCTAAACTCCTGTGTTGTTCAAGGGTTAACTGCATTTTCTTAGAAATATTTGCTAATATATGGAATCTACAAGGAACTTAAACTAATTTACAAGAAAACCCTATCAAAAAGTGGGCAAAGGATATGAACAGATGCTTCTCAGAAGAAGATATTTATGTGGCCAACAAACATGAAAAAAAGCTCATCATCACTGGTCATTAGAGAAATACAAATCAAAACCACAATGAGATACCATTTCATGCCAGTCAGAATGGCAATTATTAAAAAGTCAGGAAACAACAGATGCTGGTGAGTCTGTGGAGAAATGGGAACACTTTTACACTGGTGGTGGTAGTGTAAATTAGTTCAACCATTGTGGAAGACAGTGTGGCAATTCCTCAAGGATCTAGAACCAGAAATACCATTTTACCCAGCAATCCCATTACTGGGTATATACCCAAAGGATTATAAATCATGCTACTATAAAGACACATGTGCATGTATGTTTATTGTAGCACGATTTACAATAGCAAAGATTTGGAACCAACCCAAATACCCATCAATGATAGACTGGATAAAGAAAATGTGGCACACATACACCATGGAATACTATGCAGCCATAAAGAAGAGATGAGTTCATGTCCTTTGCAGGTACATGGATGAAGCTGAAAGCCATCGTTCTCAGTAAACTAACACAGGAACAGAAAAACAAACACCACATGTTCTCACTCATAAGTGGGAGTTGAACAATGAGAACACACAAACACAGGGAGGGGAACATCACACACCAGGGCCTATTGGGTGGTGGGGGGCAAGAAGAGGGAGAGCATTAAGACAAATACCTAATACACGTGGGGCTTAAAACCTAGATGACGTGTTGATGGGTGCAGCAAACCACCATGACACAGGTATACCTATGTTAACCTGCATGTTTAGCACATGTATCCCAGAACTTAAAGTAAAATAATAATAAATCCACATTTCAATCATCATTTTGAACTACATGCAATCCACCCACTCAGTTTACTCATTTATCCAACCCCTCCCCCTACATCTATCCTTCCATCTGGTGGGATAGACCCACTGTCTATTCATCTCACAGATACTATTCTAGGGTCAGTAAATTAAAAGAAACATCTTGAATGGGGAATTAAGCTCCTGCTTATAGGCAGTAACTCATTATTTTTTGCACTTTCCAGTTTTCTGTATGTTGTCCAAATATGCATTTGACTTCTCTATGATGTTGAAATCTATGTATTTTTGTAACCAGAGAGCTGGAGTAGTCCCAGAGAGAAACATTATAGAAAGGCTCACAAAACAGTACTAATTAACTTTTACTGGGTAGTTACCCCATGTGGGGCAAGTGCTGAGAGCATCAAGGCATTGCTTCACCGCATCCTCAGACACACTTTCCACAGTCCTCTGAAGGGGCTTCTATTTTTATCATCTATCCATACCATTATAAATCCTGAATTTGAGGCTTGGCTGGGTGTGGTGACTCACACCCTGTATCATAGCACTCTGGGAGGCCAAGGCAGGAGGATTGCTTGAGGCCAGGAGTTTGAGACCAGCCTGGGCAACATAGTGAAACCCCATTTATAATTTTTTTTTTTTTTTTAATTATCAGCCAGGTATGGTGGCTCACGCCTATAATCCCAGCACTTTGTGAGGCCAAGGCAGGCAGATCACCTGAGGCCAAGAATTTGCAACCAGCCTGGCCAACGTGGTGAAACTCTGTCTCTACCGAAAATACAAAAATTAGCTGGGTGTGGTGGCACATGCCTGTAATCCCAGCTACTCGGGAGGTTGAGACAGGAGACAGGAGAATCACCCGGGAGGTGGAGGTTGCTGTGAGTGGAGATCGCACCACTGCACTCCAGCCTGGGTGACAGAGCAAGTCTCCATCTCAAAAAAAAACAAAAAACAAAACAAAACAGAAAAAAACATTAGCCATGCATGGTAGTATGTGCCTGTAGTCCTAGCTACTCAGGAGGCAGAGGTGGGAGAATTGCTTGAGCCCAGGAGTTCAAGGCTGCAGTGAGCTGTGATCAAGCCATTGCCCTCCAGCTTTGGTAACAGAGCAAGACTCTTGTCTCAAAGAAGTAAATAAATAAATAAAAGAAAGAACTTTAATTCACCACAACACCAAGTTTCTAAAATGCCATCCACAGGTAGAAGATACATAACAAAGAACTATATCCAGAATATACAAAGAACTACAAATTAACGTGAAAAAAGTAAACAGCCCAGTGGGAAAAAAGGACAAAAGATTTTACAAACACTTCACAAAAGCAGGAATCCAATGGCCAATAAATCTGGGGTCCCTAACATGAGAAAATGTTCAGCTTCATTAATCATCAGGAAGATACAAATTAAAACTACACTGCAATACTACTACACACCTTTTTGCAACTAAAAATAAAAAGACAATATCCAGTGTTAGCAAGGATGTGGAGCAACTGGAGCTCTCATATACTGCTGTTGGAAGTGTAAATTTGTAAAACCACTTTGTAAAACTTTAGCAGAATCTATTAAAAATTATATGCATAAACCATGAACTAATAATTTCATCCTAATTATATACCCAACAAAAGTCACATTAATTGGCCAGGCCTGGTGGCTCATGCCTGTAATCCCAGCACTTCAGGAGGCCGAGGCAGGTGGATCACCTGAGGTCAGGAGTTTGAAACAAAGCTGGCCAACATGGTGAAACCCCGTCTTTACTAAAAATACAAAAAATTACCCGAGCGTGGTGGTGGGCGCCTGTAATCCCAGCTACTCCGAGGCTGAGGCAGGAGAATCGCTTGAACCCAGGAGGCGGAGGTTGCAGTGAGCCGAGATAGCACCATTGCACCCTAGCCTCGGTAACAAGAGCAAAACTTCATCTAGGGGGAAAATAATCACATATATTCACAAAAAAGTGTATAAAAATATTCATAGCAGCAACACTAAACCCAAATGTCCATCAACAGTAGAATAAACTGGTACAGTCACACAAAAGAATGAAAAACTACAGCACGACATGGATTAATCCTACAAAAGTAATGTTGAGCAAAAGAAACTCAAAGAGGCTGGGCACAGTGGCTCACTCCTGTAATCCCAGCACTTTGGGAGGACAAGGCAGGAGGATCACTTGAACCCAGGAGTTAGAGACCAGCCTGGGCAACAAAGCAAGACTCCATCTCTACAAAAATTAAAAAAAAATTTTAAATACTAGCCAGGTGCAGTGGCATGTGCCTGTAGTCCTAGCTACTTAGGAGGCTGAAGCAGGGGGATTGCTTGAGCACAGGAGGTCAAAGTTGCAGTGAACCTGACAACACCACTGAATTCTAGCCTGGGCTACAGAATGACACCTTGTCTCAACAAAAAAGAAATTGAGGCCCAAGGCCACCAAGTTATTAAGTGGCTGAGCCAGGGAATAACCCATGTTTGTTGGATACAAATGTTTTATGGGCCATCTGCTGTGTCAGGTGGTGTCTGGTGGGTGATAAGGAACAGACCTGAGGAGGACAGGGAGGTACATCCCTGCCCCTGGAGGCTGCCTTCTGGGAGGGAGGCAAACACAACACAATTACAACACGAGCACCATGAATGAAAATAGTGATTGGAGAAAATAAAGACCTGTGCGGAGAATAGTTTAGATAGGGTGGTTATGGAAGGCCTCTCCCAAGAGGTGACATTTGGGAAAAAGATCTAAATGTGGGGAGGGAGTGAATTATTTATTTGGGGTAATTGTCTCAAGCAGAGAACCCTGAAGTGCAAGGGCCCTGAGGGAAGAACCATCTTGCTGTATTCAAGGGTCAGAAAGAGGACCCTTGAGGCTGGAATTAGGTGGAAAAGAAGGAGGCAGTGTCAGGCAAGGGCAGAGCAGCAGGAATGATGGTGAAAAAGCCACTGGAGAGTTCTGAGCGGAATTATGTCATAGGATGGAGCGGAGAGGAGAGTGGACTATGCAGGAGAGGAGGAGCTACTTTCAGGATCAAGGGTGCTTAAAGACAAGATGGGATGGGATCCCACGTGCAAATGGAGAGGCTGGCCTGAGCCAGTTGTCACTGGAAGGAGGCACAGCATAGGAGTGTGTGTGCAGGCAGGCTGGGTGTGTTCTGATTGCCTTCACTTCTCAGTGAGAGAGGGAAGGGCGCTCTAGGTGTGAGGAAAATGAAAGTGTAAAGCAGCCTTCTCTCCACACAGAGGGCGCAGCGCTTCTGGGAGTGAGCTTTAAAGGGAGCTTGAGATCTGTGGTCATAAGATTAAAGGAACACTCTTATGCTGCCTGGATGCAAGCAAAGAGTGGACGGAGAATTAAGTTTAACGAGGGTGGGGTTTTGCCAGGTGAGAGCGATGGGTTTTGTTTTACTTCAGTCATGCTCTTAACTTCCTATGCCTATTAGTCCAACACAGTGCTTGTGTGAGCAAGGGCACACCGACCCCCCCTTAGGAAATAACCACCCCATGTTCTATGCCTGGAAGGTAGGTTGTCTCTGTTTTCTTTCCCGTTCAAAGTGCAAAGAGTTTTTTATTTTGTTTATTTTTTGAGACAGTCTCACTCTGTTGCCCAGGCTGGAGTGTAGTGGCACAATCTCGGTTCACTGCAACCTCTGCCTCCTGGGTTCAAGCTTTCTCGTGCCTCAGCCTCCCGAGTAGCTGGGATTACAGGTGTGCACCACCACACTTAGCTACTTTTTTTGTGTTTTTAGTAAAGATGGGGTTTCACTATGTTGGCCAGGCTGGTCTTGAACTCCCGACCTCAAGTGATCCACCCGCCTTGGCCTCCCAAAGTGCTGGAGCTGCCGCACCTGGCTGAAAGTGCAAAGGGTTTTAACCATGTGTATTTGGGACATCTGAGAGGACAATGCAGAATCTTTCTAAGGCAAGTTATCTGAGAGAGCTCTGCTCATAAATCATGTGGTTGTTCTAGATAGCTCTTTGTTACAGGCTGGTCTCTGAAAAGTCAGATTGTCCTGCTCTTGAATAATCCTATTCCTGACAAGTCCTCTCCTCTCTCCTCATCCAGTAGTCACTGTGCACACAGGAGAGCAAAATCACCTCATATTGGCTCTCTAAGTCCTTAATAAAAGGCAAACTAAAGAGACTTAGAAATTTCTAGAAATGAAGGGTCTACAAAGAAAATGATTAGATTAGAATAACTAGATTACAAAAATTTAATGTTGACAATTTTAAGCAAGCAAGCTTTTTTTTAAATCTGAAAGTGTAACACACACATATACATATTATACACTCGGCCAATAAAATTAAGTAGTTTCCAATTAAACTCAACTCTTTAAAACTGCAACTATATATTAGTGACTATGTGTAAATGTATAGATTTGGATGTATAACTACATTGTACCCATAAACTGAGCATTAATGCTGAGGGTCTACTAACCTCCTTGGAAATGCAGTCATCTTTGGGTTCTGCCAGAGCAGCCATTTCTCATAAAATATAGTTGCAGTGAAGAATGCAGGCAGGGAAATTATCCATAGCTCTGGGGGAGGCGTAAGAAAGTCCCCAGGATCAGACTTCCCTTTGATCCAAGGGCTGCTTGATAATTCCGACTTCCCATTGGCAGAGAGCACAGATAAGGGCCTTTACACCCTGGCAACATGCCTGGGGACTTCATTAACTTAAGGGCTTCTGCCATCTTTGCTGTAAGTAACATAGGAAAAACTCACAAAGAGAAACAAAATGTTATTTCTGTGCATTTATATGCAAGGATTTGACTCTAATTTTTTGGACTCTTTCAGGAAATAGCCCACTGGAGAAAACCCCTGATCTAAAAGCACCAATCCTGTCTTAAGCTACAGCACCTTAAATCCAGGGACACTTTCACCTAGTTTAGATGGTTGAAAGAAATGGAATCTAATGATCTACTAGAACCTCAGATTAATTATTGTGAGGGGGGCAGGGTGAGGTCGCAGTGAACCACAAACACTTGAGTAAGCGCATTTTGAGGGCTTTGCTCCTTGGGTTAGTCTTACCGTGTGTTTTGAAGCAAAAGAAATGAGTTGATCATAGTTATTCCACTTGTTCATCAACCTGAACTTCCCTGTCCTCATAGAGCAAGAAGGGTAAAAAGCACCGAGAGTAGAACATTCTGCCTTCAGGACAGGCTTGAAAATGCAGCTGGTATGGGGAGGAGATGGGCCTGGGCTGCCTTCCTCCCTAGCCTGGGTCTCACTGTGTTGGGTAAGGCCAGGGATGGGAAGAGCACAGTCCAGGCATCTCTGACCTGCCCAAATACCTCTGTGCTACATTTATTCACCTGCTTACAAGTCACACTAACTTTACTTGGCTCTGTAAGATCCTTGGAAGTAAGAACTTACTTTTTCTCAAGACTTTTACCTGAAGAAAAGTCTTTTTTTTCCCCCCAGAGTGTGACCACTAAATTGAATGCTGGAGCTGAAAGTTACAAATCTGAAATCAAGATCTTTATATTTGAAATGTCTTTTTTTTTGAGACAGAGTCTCACTTTGTCACCCAGGCTGGAGTGCAAGGCACAGTCTTGGCTCACTGCAACCTCCACCTCCTGGGTTCAAGTGATTCTTCTGCCTCAGCCTCCCGAGTAGCTAGGATTATAGGCGCCTGCCACCACGCCCAGCTAATTTTTTATATTTTTGATGGAGATGGGGTTTCACCATGTTGGCCAGGCTGATCTAGAACTCCTGACCTCAAGTGATCCACTTGCCTAGGCCTCCCAAAGTGCTGGGATTATAGGTGTAAGCCACTGCACTGAGCTATATTTGAAATTTTTTATCCTTCAGTGAAATGTTAATAAAAACAGTTCTTTTGAGTGGCCATTTAGGATTTAAAAACCAGGATGTAATCAGCTAGACTTTTGCCAACTCGCGCGCACCTACTGAGTAAAGGGCATAGTGCCTGATGGCCTGGAGAATCCACATAGCCCAGAGGCTGGCTGGCTACCCCCATCCCAGGGAGACTTGCTACACTTATTTTAATTGCTGGCTCTGCAGTCAGAGATAATCAAAAAGCCCTTCCTTTCTGCAGCTTCCTGAGGCTCCTTGTGTGGTAAGATTATTACGGTGACATTTGTCTTTTGTTTATATGTATTCCCAAGGAACATGTACTATTTTACTTTTTAAATGTTAGAGTTGGTGACATCTTACACGCTTATTTTGGTCCTAATTTTAATTCTAAAAATTCTAGTGTTTCATGGTTAAGTACTGCAATAGGTGAGTATATGTTTGGTTTATTGGGTTATATGGAGATGATCAAGCTCATATAAATAAAAATAAAATAAAATAAAATAAAATAGTGTGTGTATATATATGTGTATATACATATATATGATTATATATGTATCTCAACCAGTAATTGTACTGCCTTTCTCATTCAAATGTTATCTTTACCATGGCAAGTCTTGATTTTTTTTCTTCTTGTTTTTTTTTGAGAAGGGTCTCGTCTGTCACCTAGGCTGGAGTACAGTGGCATGATCATGGTTCACTGCAGCTTTGACCTCCAGGGCTCAAGCAATCCTCTCACCATAGTCCCTCCAGTAGCTAGGATTACAGGCACATGCTATCATGCCTGGTTAATTTTTGTAGTTTTTGTAGAGACAGGGTTTTGCCATGTTGCCCAGGCTGGTCTTGAACTCCTGGGTTCAAGTGATCTGCCCACCTCAGCCTCCCAAACTGCTGGGATTATTGGTGTGAGCCACCATGCCTGGCCTGGAGTTTTTTTTAAAAACAAGTGTTACAGAATACCTCTTTATTATTTTTCATTTAGCTAATTGGTATAATAAGCCATACAATATACATTTAAGTAATAAAATAGTAATATATCCTTGCAATCATTTCAGCATATCTCTTTATAAGTAACTAGTTTCCTTAGTCACTACTGGTTTCTGCCATCCACAATTTTCTCAATCCTGAAATCGTATCTTTGACATGTGGGCAATTTCTCTGTTTTTACATGCTTGAGAATGTCTGTATTCGGCATAGTCACACATCACTGACAACTGGTATGGTAGAGAACAATTTTTTTTTCCCTTTAAATAGACATCTTACCAAGCACATCTTTGTGCTGTGAAGAGAACATTCAAATTTTCTTGGCTTTTGCTATTTTCCAGGCGTCCAACAGTTTCTTCCGTTTGTTTATAGCATTCTTCAGTTCAAACATTCTTCCTCCAGAAACCCCTTGGCTCCTTTTGGAGTAAATTCAATGTAAGAAACTGAAGGAAATTTTAGAAAATTTCAGATTGTTCTCAACATGATTCAAGAGAACATTTTATTTTTAAAACTTTATTAGAGCAAAGAATGGTGAGAAGGACTATGTAGTTCTGGAAGCTTGCTGTGTATTGGATTATTATTGTTTTTTCTTATTTATGTGTCTACTAAATTTTCCACTATGAACCTACATATATATTTTATTATATCAATTCCAGCTATTTGAAATATGAGGAATTTCAATTTTAATTAGGCATTTTTTTAGATAAAAGTGTCATCTTTTTTTCATTGGTTATTTCTGTATGTTATTTTTTAGAAACATCTATTGTTCATAAATTAGATTTCTGGGTTTTAAAAAGTTCTATTGTCATCTTCTGTTTCCACTGGGTTGGGGATGATTTTTTTTCAGTTTGTCTTCTAATTCAGTAATTCCTTTTCCCATGGTCTCTAAGTCACATACCTGTGACTGTTGGTCAAAAGTTTGGACCCATTATCTCCTTACTGTTCTTCTTACCATTCATTGTTCTCTCAGGAAGTTTCAAAGATACAATGTTCTCTTGAATCATGTAGAGAACAGTTGTAATTTTCTAGAATTTCTTTACATTGAATTTATTTCAAAAGGAGCCAACCTCTATGAATTTTCTTAGTGTTTCTTTTCATTTGAACCACAGAATCCTTTTTATATGAAATGAGTGATAACTTATTTCAATGCAAAGAATGTAACAACAAATAATTTTCCTGACCAAATAACCAGTGGAGTTTCCTCCAAGAAATACCTATATCAAGCAACCCGTGGATCCTACTACAGAGGAATGGATAATCAAAATAGAGCATATACATAGTAGGGAATACTATTCAGACATAAAAAGGGAGGAAATTCTGGCACACGCAGCAACATGGTTGAACCTTGAAGATACTATGTTCACTGAAATAAGCCAGGAACAAAAGGGCAAACACCGTATGATTCCTCCTACATGAGGTGCCTAGTGTGGTCAAATTCCTAGAGACAGGAAGTAGGATGGTGGCTGCCAAGGGCTCCGAGGATGGGGGGAATGAGGAGTTGGTGTTTAATGGGGACGAATTTCAGTTTGGGAAGATGAAACATTCGAGAGATGGATGGTGATGATGCTTGGACAACAATGTGAATGCACGCAGTGTCACTGAGCTCTATGTGCTGAAAAATGGTTATGATGGTAAATTTTGTTATGTATATTTTACCACAATTAAAAATTAAAAAAAAAAAACAAAAAACAAAAAACAAAACCCATGTAAATCTACTATGCCCAGCCATTAGAAGGGACAGTTTACTCAAATTTGTATTTGTAGGTATAGGCAAAGAAAAAAATAAGCTTAAAAAAAAAAAAGTGAGATTCTTTTTTCAGAACGAGACAGTGAAAAGAAAGAAAGAAAAGAAGAAAGGAACTGGGCATGGTGGCTTACGCCTGTAATCCCAGCACTTTGGGAGGCCAAGGCAGGAGGATCACTTGAGATCAGGAGTTTGAGACGAGCCTGGCCAACAGACAAACCCCGTCTCGACTAAAATACAAAATTCAAGTAGCAGAATCACTTGAACCCGAGAGGCAGAGGTTGCAGTGAGCCCAGATCAAGCCACTGCACTCCAGCCTGGGCGACAGAGGGAGACTCTGTCTCAAAAAAAAAAAAAAAAAAAAAGGAAAAGGCAGAACGACACTGAGGTCCACCGGCAGCACCGCAGAGCTCACTGTGATGCCTGCAGCGACTCCCAGTGCCCTCAGTCTGCTTTGCCTCCATCTCTTCCTGCTCCAGGTTTCGGGCATCTTAACGACATTATAATCATCAGAAATTCCTCTCCATTTCTGACCTGAGCACTGTCTTCATCTCTGGTTTTAATTAAATCATGGGGTTCAGTATTGATTGGTTTTGTCTTTTCTGTTTATCATTCCCATAGGAATGGCTGTGGGGTTGATGGGTAGACTAAACAGACATTTACATCAATTGATGGATGTCTAACCCCTGCTCTGGAAAAGGAGGGATGTGGCAACTGTTTTAGGACTCTTATATTAGCACATGCCAACATTCTTTCTCTTTGCATCAAGGACTAAATTGTGACACTACAAGTTTGAGCATCTAGATAAAGCCAGACCAGTCATGAGAAGAGAGAAAAGGGAATATTTTAAAAAATATAATGAGGTTTTCCTTGTAAACAAAATTTAAAAAATTATAGATGTTAAAACAGTTAACAGAGAAAACACAAAAAGCCACAATCCCACTATTTTGATAATACCTGTGATATTTTTTAGAAAAGAAATCTATTGTTAGAAAACATAAACAAGTTTTAAAAAAGGAACATAACTCTTTGTTAGTAAATATAAACAGGTGAAAAAGAAAAGGCACAGAATGATAAGTGAAATCCTGCACACCCCACCCCCACATAATCCTCAAAGGTAGTCACTGTTACTCATTTCTTGTTATCCTTTCCTAGAAATAATTTTTCTAACTATTAATTAAAAACTACATCAATGGGATAATATTAAAAGCACTGCTCTGAGCCTTGCTTTTGCACTTCATAAAACATACTGAGGCCGGGCTCGGTGGCTCATGCCTGTAATCCCAGCACTTTGGGAGGCCAAGATGGGTGGATCACCTGAGGTCAGAAGTTCGAGACCAGACTGGCTAACATGGTGAAACCCCGTCTCTACTAAAAATACAAAAAAATTAGCTGGTCATGGTGGTGGTCACCTGTAATCCCAGCTGCTCGGGAGGTTGAAGCAGGAGAATCACTTGAACCAGGGAGGAGGAGGTCGCAGTGAGCCTAGACTGTGCCATTGCACTCCAGCCTGGGAAACAAGAATGAAACTCTGTCTCAAAAAAAAAAAAAAAACATAAAAAACAAAACAAAATCCATCATCAGCAAAAAATGTATTGAGAACCTTTCCCCATAATCACTATCTGCTCCCCTGCTGCTCTTGCCCTTGGGGTGTATTATCCAGTCTCCCTAATGGAGACACTGGCTTTCCTGTGGTTGCTGTTCCCACAATGCAGATATGAATAATTTTGTCTATATATCCCAAATAGCTTTTGCAAATATGCCCAAGAGAAATTTTGATAAATTTGATAAATTTTGCTAAACTGCCTTGAAAAAAATGGGCCCAATATTGTACACGTGCTTCTTCCACTCTCATCATCCCTGGGTACCATAAAACTTTTGCATTTTTGCTTTCTGATTGGAGCATTTTAAAAAATAGCCTTTCATTTATTTTATAGCAGTTTTAGGTCCACAGCAAAACTGAGCAGAAAGCACAGCATTCCCATATATCCCCTGTCCCCACACACGCACAGCCTCCCCCACTACCAGTGTTCCACCCAAGAGAGGTATATTTGTCACACTTGATGAGCCTACCCTGGCACATCGTTATTACCCAAGTGCATACTTTCCATCAGAGGTTACTCTTTGTGTTGTATATTCTGTGGGTTTTGAAAAATGTATACTAATATGTTGCCACCATCATAGTATCATACAGAAGAGTTTCATTGCCCTAAAAATCCTTTGTGCTCCTCCTATACATCCCCTCCCTCCCCGCTAAATCTTCACAACCACTTATCTTTTTTACTGTCTCCTTATGTTTGGAAGGTCATATAGATGAATTGTAAAATTATGTAGCCTTTCAGATTGGCTTCTTTCACTTAGTAATATGCAGCTAAGATTTCTTCAGGTCTTTTTATAGCTTGGCAGCTCATTTTTTTTTAGTACTGAATAATATTCCATTGTTTGGATGTAGCACAATTTTTCTGCTTGCCTGCTGAAGGATATCTTGCTTCCAAGATGCCTCCAAGTTTTGACAATTATGGATAGAGCTGCTGTAAACATGTGCAGATGTTTGTATGGACATAAGTTTTCAACTCCTTTGGGTAAATACCAAGGAGCGACATTGCTGAATCATATGGTACGGGTACGTTGAGTTTTGTAAAAAACAAGCAAACTGTCTTCCAAAGTAGCTGTACCACTTTGTATTTCCACCAGCAATGAATAAGAGTTCCTGTTGCTTCATATCCTTGACAGAATTTTGTGTTGGGCATCTTTTCATATGCTAATTTTCCATTTGTATATCTTTGGTGAGATATCTATCCTGGTCTTTTGCCCCTTTTTAAAAAATTGGCTTGTTTGCTTTCTCATTGTTGACTTTCATGAGTTCTTGGTACGTCCTTTATCAAATATGTATTTTGCAAATATTTTCTTCCAGTCTGTAATTTGTCTTCTCATTCTCTTGATGGAACATCTTTTTTTTTTTTTTGAGACGGTGTCTTGCTCTGTCCCCCGGCCTGGAGTGCAGTGGCCTGACCGCAGCTCATTGCAAGCTCCGCCTCCCGGGTTTACGCCATTCTCCTGCCTCAGCCTCCGGAGTAGCTGGGACTACAGGCGCCCGCCACCTCGCCCGGCTAGTTTTTTGTATTTTTTAGTAGAAACGTTAGCCAGGATGGTTTCGATCTCCTGACCTTGTGATCCGCCCGTCTCGGCCTCCCAAAGTGCTGGGATTACAGGCTTGAGCCACCGCGCCCGGCCTTGATGGAACATCTTTTGTGTGTTTATTGGCCATGGCGTTTTCCCCCCCGCTAAAAACCGACTTTAGGTTCTGGCCCATTATTCAGATGGCTTGTCTTTTCTTTAATGATATAATTAGTTCATTTTGCTCTTAAAAGCTTAAGCTGTATCAGGTTTATCTATCCCTCCATCATTTGAAAGACTTCACTCGTGAACTCATCCATTTTGTTTTGTTTTAGGGAAAGTTAACATTTCCTTTTGTCTATTCTGTGCTAAGCTCCTTGCCTCTAATTCCTGAGAAGTCAACATTTGGACCCTGCTGCAGAGAAAGAAGAGAAAAGCCTTTTGTTTAATATGTCTGCATTTAATTTTCATGTCCTCTTTTTTCTAGGTCACTGGATATATTCATGTCAAGATTCATCATATGAATATATTTATCGTGATGTGTTCATTCACAATTTCTAGGTCATGTAGTAAATGCCATGCCTAGGTAGTAAGTAAGAACATTCCAGCTTTCATAGTGCTGCCAAAGATTAAGGTGTTCTCTCCCAAAAAGGCAAAGGTGGACTTTTAACAGTACCAAGACTGTCAAATTGTCTCTTTATTTTATTTTATTTTTTTCTGAGACAGAGTTTCACTCACTCTTGTAGCCCAGGCTGGAGTGCAATGGCAGGATCTTGGCTCACTGCAACCTCTGCCTCCTGAGTTCAAGCAATTCTCCTGCCTCAGCCTCCTGACTAGCTAGGATTACAGGCACATGCCACCACACCCGGCTAATTTTGTATTTTTAGTAGAGATGGGGTTTCTCCATGTTGGTCAGGCTGGTCTTGAACTCCCGATCTCAGGTAATCTGCCTGCCTTGGCCTTCCAAAGTGCTGGGATTTCAGGCGTGAGCCACTGCGCCTGGCCCTACATTTTTTTCTTTATGTCAGCAAAGAGTAACATTGATATTTCCTATGACAGAAGTCCATTATCTTTCTGGAGCCATGAACCCTGTTTATCTGATGAGTGCCTTTGATCCATTCTCTAGGAGCATGTGCAAATGTGTCCATGAAACACCAGTGCTTCATAGATGTCCCAACCCCAATTTCAGAATGTGGCTCTTACAAACATAGAAAGGATTTCCACTTTCCATTAGGATTTCCATTTCCACTTTCCATAAATTTCTTCTAATGTCGTTTCTACAGAAAATGCAACTTGAAGAGAAGGTTTAGAACCAACTATTGGGGATCACAGAATGTGATTTGGTGTTTTGCTTCTTAGAGTCCAGAAAGGAAGGATGTAAACCACCCACCCCTGCACTATGGCAGCTGAACCATGGCTGGTGGGAAAGGTGTTTCAGAAAACAGCATCTCCAGCCTGGAGACCCCAGAATACCTCTTTAGTGTGAGGTCTGGATCTCTTTCCCTCAAACTGCACAGATTCCTTAAGGTTGGGCTAGGATAGACTCTAAACTTCCAAGATGCCTCTTTGAAAGGTTAGAGATTGTGAGCAGGGCCGGGGTAAGTTATCTGGAGAGAGGATGCCCAATCCCTTCCCTTTCTTTCTGTTCTAGAAAGGCAAGTCCATATGATGCCTTGCCCAAAAAGCAAGTGTACAAATGTCCCCGCTGCTTTAGTCTGATCAAAACCTGAAGGGACTTTTGCAGGAGACACATTTATGAATAACATGCCACTATATTCTGGGTTAAATTTGCTTACAAGAAATAAAGGCTTGATCAGAAATCATGGCTGTTGTGTGTGCATATTTCAGCTGACTCCTTCTGGAAAACCCTGCATCATGTTCTGGGCCTGCCCATAATTTTTCCTTACAAAGTACCCTATATTGTCCACCTCCAGAGGCGTGGAATAGTGCTGCGTCATAGCCTGTTTTCTTGTCTGTCTCCCCGCTACACACTTGCCCCTATCTTAGGCAGGTGGCTTGATGAGCATGGGTATTTGTCTTATTTGGTTTTACATGCCTAATGGTTAGCCCCAAGGAGCTTACTGACAAATATTTACTAAGTACATAAATGAAATTGAAGCTACAGGCTACATGAAGATGCCCAGAATAACTGTTCTGAGCAGACCTCCATGGTTGAGGCACAGAGTGTTGCATGGACTGGAGAGGTGGGAGCAGAAGGGCTGAGGAGGTGGAAATAGGTTCTGGGGAAAGAAGATTAGAGGCAAGAGGCTTTGAGCATCAGAAAACAATTTGCCAGATGAGCAGTGAGAAAAAAATGTGATGTGAGTTTATACATTATGTTGATATCTAACCATCAGCTTCTATCACCCTTGGAAACTCCTTTTCTATTCCACCCTTGACTTTTGAGAATGGAGACAAAGTTTAAAAGTTAACAGTAGTCAGAAGATCTTGTAAGAAAAACCCCTTAAAAAGTCATTCTAAGTTAAACAGTACAATATTCTATTTTTTATTTATTCCCTTCATAAATGTCTGTTAGCCTTTTCTTAGAGGAGAATTTAAGAAAGCATTTTGATTTGTAGGAGCTATAGATCAAATGATACAGATAAAACACAATAAATGTAATCTTGAGTGCTTGAGCTAGAATTACATACATGATTTATTTACATGCGAAGGATCAATGCTGCCCAGACATTTACTAGAGGGTTTTAGATCACAAGGGCTCAAGATCATTTATTATAAAGCTGAGGTGTCTTCCAAATTAATTGACTTGTGTCTAACAATTCTAGGTAGTTGGTCCCATCAGTCGGCAACCTGTGGATTCCTTTTGCTACTAACATGGTTGAAGTATTTTCCAGGACATTTTATAACCTATAGCAGCTGGTCCTTAGTTGCTTTATTATGATTTGAAATATTTTTTGAAATATCTACTTTAAAAATCCCCAAGAAAAATATTACTATAGCCAAAGGTAATAACCTAGAATTTGGGGAAGGGAGGGTATTCATCAATTATTTGTCCATTGCAGGAGACTCAGACTGATGTGGAGGAAAATCTTGACCCTATTTTAGAGTGCTAATTTACCCTATATTGGTGGGGAAGTGTCCTGTTGAGTTGCCTTTTTTTTTTAGAGGATAATGTCAACACTTTGCTCAGGGGATCTGACAAAGTAAATGAATCTGTAAACATGAACTAGTGAAAAGATAATTTAAGCTTGTTCTTTTTTCTTTTTCCTTTTTTTTTTTTTGAGATGGAGTCTCGCTCTGTCGCCCAGGCTGGAGTGTGGTGGTGTGATCTCGGCTCACTGCAACCTCTGCCTCACAGTTCAAGTGATTCTTGTGCCTCAGTCTCCCAAGTGGCTAGGATCGCAGACGTGCGCCACCATGCCTGGCTAATATTATTTTATTTTTTATTTTTTTATAGAGATGGAGTTTTGTCATGTTGGCCAGACTTGTCTTGAACTCCTGGCCGCATGTGAAAGTGCTAGGATTACAGGCGTGAGCCACTGCACCCAGCTGTTCTTTGTTCTCTGGCAAAGAACTTTACTTTGAATGTTATGCTGTTCAGTTATTATCAAAAGTTGGTTGCAGAGGCACTAGATTAACATGGAGGAAGAAGGAGAGGACTTCCCTATGTTTCCTTCCAACTTCTCATTGGAAGAGTCAGAAGATAAAAAATATGAAGTAAATAAATAAACAATAGCAATCTGAGGTGAGAATAAGAATAATCCAGTGTAACATAATCCTGATGGGGTTTCCACACATTTTAATGCTGATAAAGACAAAATTAAAAATACATCTTCGACTATACATGACCCAGCCTCTAAATCGAGAGAAGTCTCTACTCCAGAGTAGATGGCCCTGCACGGGGTCCTCTACTCTGCCCTGCATGTCCTCAGCCTGCCCTGCATGCTGGTAGCCTTTCCCAATTGCTTGGACTCTGCCAAAGTCATTCCTCAGCTACCTATTTTCTGTATCCGGAGGCTGCAGTCCCAGGCCTCAGCATGGGTGGGGAGGAGGCCCACTGTACCGCCAGGTGAACGCTGTGCAGGGAGGGTCTCATAAACCAGGTGTGGGAGCAGTATGCTCGGGACTCTCACTTCCCTGGCTCACATCAACAGCTTCAGACTGCATCAGAGTCTCTGGCACTGTAAGAGAACCAGCAGGCAAAGGGAGGGCCCCCACTCCCTCCAGCAGCCCCTACAGATGACGCCGGCTGGGTGCCCGAGAGTGGGAAGAGGAGGATGTGAAAACTCACTGTCAGGTCCAGACCCGGCAGAGCAGCCTGGTTATTTTCAGTGGACTGTGTGTTGGGCTGAGGAGTTTACCCACCCTGTCTTTGGCAAACTGTAGGGATGGGCTGGTTTCTGTTTTTTTGATGTATAATCAGAGAAAGAAAAATATATCATGGGGCTTATTTAAGAAGACTGTAACGGTAATGCACAAGGGGGAGTTAGCAAGGGCCAGAATAAGGAGAGGAAGAGCTTGCCTTTGACAGTGATTTTCTACAGAAAATAAAAGAAAGATATGAAATATGATAGGTGCTCCCAAAAAGACACAAAAAGTATGAAAAACAGGAGGATATATAGGGACAATAAGTCCCATGTTCTTTAAACTAAAACAACTAGGTCTCCTTCCCTGTCAGGCCTAAGCCAATTCTCACCCCACGCCTTTGTACAGGCCATCCCTTCTGCTGGCCTTGCCTGTCTGTCTTCAAGGCATGGCCAAGGCCCTCTCATGGTGCCTGCCTCAGGCCACGCCCCCTTCTCCCGCAGCCAGCACAGCTGCTGCAGGTGCCTGGTCACGGGTTTCTCCACACACCAGCACAGCACGCTCCAGTACCGGAGACTTTACACAGTATTATAATTTATAATGGAGTAACTGTGAGTTCTCAGTGACAGGGCTTATATTTCATCTATCTCTATAAGCACATCCATCATAGTTTCTTATATACAATAAATGAGAGCCCCAGCAAGACGAGAGTAGAAGACAATCTCTTTTTAAACAAGGACCTCAACAGTTGCCCATGGGACAAAGACAAAGATGAGAGGGAACAAGACAATGAGAAAAAGGACTGATGCATCGTGAGACCATACAATGCTCAGAAAGTTAAAGCACTGATTACACCAAAGGAGCATGTGACAGCTTGTTCCTCCTTTTCAAAGAATGGTAGGTTTAGTGTATTGTCACAAACCAACTCAGTGACTTTTGGAACGTGATATAATGGTAATACACAGTAATTCTTCATAAGAGATGAATGCAGCAGCAGCAATCCTCAACCTAGAAGTTGACATTCCAAGTTTATTAAGAAATTGATTTAGGGAAACTTCACAGCATTTCCTCTTAGAAACAGTGTGTTCAAGTCCTCAGACCAGACTGCAAAGGCTTATTTAACCCGGAAGGTTGCTAGATTATACCCAAACTGAGCTGGGTTGCAAAAAGTGTAAGTAAAATGTGGTTCTGCTCCATCACCGTAGAGCCAAATGATCACTTAACCAGAATGATAGTTCCTGCCTCTCTCTGCAGACGTGCTGGGCATCGACTAGAGTAATGCGTGAGAAACAGCTTTGAGAAGTGTGCCATGCTATCAAACAAAGGGGGCTCCTCCTAGTGTGGCTCCTATGAAACCTAACTGCCCGTGAAAATACAGTTTTGTGGGATAGTGTGTGCTGCCTTCTGCCCCGGGACTCCAGGGACTCATTTTCACCATGACAACGGGAGCCCAAGATTTCTCCCTTTGTCCCTGGTGGCACAGGGGCTATGCGATCGAGCTCTCACATGCTTGGGGAATAAAAGTTGCCTGCAGGATGTACATTCAAGTGTCAACCCAAGTGTCTACTGATTTGTGTGAGAAAATCATTAAGGAGATAAAAATCAGGATGACAGCAATATGTCAAAATATTTCAAGATGCCAGAGTTTGAAGTATGAGCAGCAGCAGCTCACGTGGAATGACAAAGATGAGGTCAGGGCAGTAGCAGTCAGGCACCTGCTGAACTTTATGTCAACAGTGTGATGGAAGCATCTCATTTCCTCTTCTGAGGTACAAGCCTTTGTTTCTGGTGATGGCAGCCCTTGGGGAGCACATGCTTGTTGACAATTTATCCTGCCCTAAGGGGCTGTACATCATACTTTAGAGGCCATTTTCTGGGCAGTTGGCCTCTTGCTTAATTTTAAGCCTACATTGCACAACACTGTGATGATATATGTCACACTTTGCACTGGTCTGAGCAGCAGGTGAACATCTGGAGTCTGCAGCAGGCTGAGTTTGGAGAAGTCAAATGCTCTAGGGAGCTTTATTTAAATAAGAAAAAGTGCTTCAGGTAAGAATTTATCTGAATTCCAGGGCTAGCCAACACACCCAGAGTATCATTCCAGAGCAGAAGCAGGTGAGGAACTCCTCTCCCCGCTGAGCCTTGAGTCAACAGGCCAGTCCCGTCAGTGGGCACGGCCAATCCCTGCTGAGGGATCCTTGTGTCTGCCTCATTCAGTGACCTGCTGTGCAGTGGCAAGAGGCCAGGCCTGCAGCGGAAGGGTTTTCCCTAATTGGCTTCACTCCACTTCCTGCCTCCTTCCTTCTCTGCCTGTTGTGTGCTCAATGCCTTCCTGCTCTGTCTCCCTAGCTTCTGGTTCACTTTTTCTTTTCTGCCTCAATTTAGCTGTCCCTAAGCTACCTTGACTTAGTTGTCCCTCCAGCCCCAGTGATTGGCTAACAGGTATCAGGAACTGTCTGGTTTTAGGGGGTACCCTCTTTTGAGGGATGCCCAAACAAACGGGCCTGGAAGAGAGGTTCTGGCACTCTGAGGACACCTCCCTAGATTCTCACACTTAAGCTGCTGTCCCAGACAGACAGGAATCATGTTCCAATCTGCATGACCAGTGAGGGAAAAACAGCAAAACTGTCAAAAGCACATGTGCCTCTCCCTCTCTTCCCACTGCGCCTCCCACTGATTTCCCGGAAGGTAAACCCAGTTCAGTGTCCAGCCAGGCTTTGGGTCTCGGGCGTGCTTACCTTACTGCTTACTACCAAGGCCTCAATCAGCTCATCTTCAGCATGCTGTAGAACTGATTTGCAAAGCAGCAAAGTGGAATATTTTCTGGAGTCAAAGTCCTTTCTGAATCATTCATATTTGATGTCAAATACTTTCTCTCAATCTCTCTCTTTTTTTTTTTTTTGAGATGGAGTTTTGCTCTTGTTGCCCAGGCTGGAGTGCAGTGGTGCAATCTCTGCTCACTGCACCTGGATTCAAGTGATTCTTCTGCCTTAGCTTCCCAAGTAGCTGGGATTGTAGGCACTCGCTACCATGCTTGGCTAATTTTGTATTTTTAATAGAGACAGGGTTTCACCATGTTGGCCAGGCTGGTCTTAAACTCCTGACCTCAAGTGATCTGCCTGCCTGGGGCCTCCCAAAGTGTTGGGATTACAGGCGTGAGCCACTGGGCCTGGCCTGTTTTTTTTTTAACGTTAAAAAAAAAAGAGTCTTTTTTATTTCCACTAGCATGACAAAGTCCCCCACTGGTTTCTGTCCAGCCTCCCCAGTTGGTCATTTTAAATTTATGTGAAAAGGAAAAGGAAAAGGAATGCCATTTCTCAGTGCATTTCAGCCTAATCAGATGTATTAAGAACTAAGTGAGAAGCACTACAAGGATAAAAACTGGATTGTAACTTAGGAAAGATGGCATCTATTACCATAGGCCTGAGCAAAGTCACACAGCAGGGAACAAAAGATGTGACTTAAATCCTGGATCTGCAATGAGTTATGTGACCTGAGATAGATTATTTAGGCTCCTTGGCCACTGTCCTCATTTATACACAGAGAAGGGTGAGAGATTCTGGTCTTTCCGGGCCTATCACGTTATAATTCTATGACTAAAATCAACCTGAGGCAATAAATCCCACTTCATTAACTTATTTACAAGCCTAAAAGAAACAAAAACATAAGAAAATATCAATATTTAAAACCAAACAATTAAAAAATGTGATCCAAAGAAAAGGCTTCTTCGCTGTGATTGCACATGTCTCTGTTAGAAACGTTTGGCCATCTAAGGAAAATACAGAAGCTTGGCTCCTCCCTAACACACAAGTGTAGCATGAGCTTTGATAAGGTCAACTATGGATCTCATTCCTCTTGGCTATTTTGAGGTGTCCCTCCATTTATTCATAATCAATCTATCAGTATATCTCCATATGTGTGTATGTACATGTACACACACACACACACACACAAGAACAAAATGGGCAAGTGAAGAAAGACCAGAGTTAGGTCTAACCGCAGACGGAGAAATGAGACTTACAGGAGCTGCCGAGTTTTTGACCGTGACACTGGGGGTGGTTGCTCGCAGGGCCCCACTCACTCCATGGTAGTATTTGAAGCAGATCTTAGTTTCAGCTGAAAGACAAACAAAAAACGAGACTGAGAAGTAGGGTATAACCCAGGGAGAGGCAGCTATGGCCACAGAGGACATCTCTAAGAACTGCAACCTAATTCCCCCCACAAGCAAGCCAGGCCACACTCGACAATGACGCTCCTCATGTGGCCTCAAGGACAGGTCTGACTTCTTCCTAAAACTGTGACATGAAAAATTGTTTTGGCCTTAACATTTTGTATCCAAGTGAAGTCCATTATTTGGACTTCTCAGGATCCATCTACCCCATTAGAGGTCATTGATTTTAAACCCTTAGTTCTAAGATGTTCTAAGACAGCCTACCACCTGTCTGTTCCTTCTGTAATGTCTTATTATTCAATTCATTGTGATTAATATCTTGGTAATTTGCAGAAATACTTTGAGAAGTTATTGAAGTATATAGGAGGGAGGCATATTTTCTAAACTCCTATACCCATCAATGATAATGCACCACAAGTTGTTTTCCTTCAAAGTTCTATAGATGTAGCTGTCAGTGGTGGCACGCATCTGTAGTTCCCAGCTACTTGGGAGGCTGAGGCAGGAGGATCACTTGAGCCCAAGAGTTTAAGGCTACAGAGAGTTATAATCACATCAGTGGACTCCAGCCTGGGTAACAGGGTGAGACTCCATTTCAAAAAAAAAAAAAAGTTCTATAGATGTTTAGCAGAATACAAAGAGTTTAGGGGGATCACACTGGGTTTGAATTTCAGCTCCATTATTTACAATCTGTGAGACAATGTACCCCCTGTTAAAATAGGACTTCGTAAGATGTTGGTTAAGCAAATAAAAGTGCTTAGATTCAATTAAGTGCTCAGTTAGTGTTAGTGATTGTGATGATGTGATGACTAAATGACAATAACCTGAGTCCTTTTCCTTCTGGCATTTGGTTCTGTAGAGGATAAGATCTGTAGCCAACATGACTTTAGTTCATTTGAAGGTGACTTGCTTTCCCCAATTCACTGTTTATAGGATTTGTTTTCTTAAAATTAAAAAAAAAATTACCAGGCTCTGTCTTGGTCCTTTATATTTTGTTTGAAACAATATGAGAAATCTCCAATTTGAGATCTTTTCTCTCAAATATGAAAATTTGCCATCAAGTATCATATTAAAAATAATGTCTACAATTTTTTAGCATGCATTTAAAATGTGCTCAGAATGGAAAATATGAAAAATGAAGATAAGTATAAATGAAATAACAATCTTCTGAGATTTTTGCATAATTGAGAGTATAAACTATAGAATAATACATTTTGCTTTTTAAAAAAATTGACATTATGAAATAAGCATGGCCAACTATCATTAAAAACTCCTCAAATAACATTACTTATGTAGAACAACTGAATAGATTTACACATTGCAAATATTTCCTATATTTGGAAATTCAGGCTTTTCTCTGAAAACCAATTACTTTTTACAAATTATTTTTTAAGTTCAAAATTTCCCCCTAGGAAAATGGAGCAAAAATCGCTAGATACCTACCCGACATCCATTCTACCCTTCCTCCTTAATAACAGAATCTCAATTTTATTTTGAGTGATAATGTCCAGCTAAAGTACTATATTTTGCAGCCTCCCTGGCAGATAACACTTATGCGTTTACCATTAGGATTTCTGTTATATGTAGCTAAACCTCAGCCTAACTACTCAGTGCTATAGATATGAATATAGCAGTAGTCTTCCTTAGGTTAAAAGATATGGGCTGGGCGCGGTGGCTCACGCCTGTAATCCCAACACTTTGGGAGGCCGAAGTGGGTGGATCATTTGTGGTTAGGAGTTTGAGACCAGCCTGGCCAACATGGTGAAACCTCATCTCTACTAAAAATACAAAAATTAGCTGGGCATGGTAGTGCACTCCTGCAATCCCAGCTACTCGGGAAGCTGAAGCAGGAGAACTGCTGGAGCCTGGGAGGTGGAGGTTGCAGTGAGCCAAGATCACGCCATTGCACTCCAGCCTGGACAACAGAGCAAGACTCAGTCTCAAAAAAACAAACAAACAAACAAACAAACAAAAGAATATTTTAGGGATCCTCCCTTCCTGTGGCCAAATTGCTTGCCAAATAATACTTTATATTTCTATCAGGAAATGTGAGTCTGACCATCTCATAGAACCCATGTTAGCACTGAATATCATCACTTAAAAATAGGCTTAAAATAGAATCCAATTACTATTTTTATTTCATTTATTTGATTATTAGTAGGATTAAACTTTTTCATCAAGTTTTAATTAGCTATTTAAATTTTTTTTGAAGTTATTGAATTGAATTGCAGTTGTTCAGATTTTCCATTGCCTGGGTGATGCCTGGATGCTTATCAGTCCCTTTGTTAGTGGACGTGTTCTTACTTCAGATATGCCTATACTTTGAGTTTCCTTCCTCAGTTATTTTCTCTACAGTTCTTTCACATGTCTGTTGATTGTCTTTTCAAGCTCTTGGTGGACAATCTTATAACCCAGTTCTGTACTTATTCTCCAAGACACCTCAAAGTTGTCCCCATGTTAGGTCTACACACCTGGATCCAACACTGTGTTGGCCTGAGAGGCAAGTTTCCTATAAGTCAGGGATCAGGGAAGGACTCTGAATAAAGCAGTGAGCCATCCATCTAGTTAATCACAATGAGTTGCTGTTGCCTAGTCCATGAGTTACTCTGCTTGTAGGTGCCGGTAGGATCAGCATGGAGGGGCCAAATGACCTCACCTTCAGCTCAGTTGGGTGGAAGAGACTTTTAGGTATCAGGGATCCCAAATGGGCAGTACTAGATTTCCATTTAAAGAAAAAATTATTTCAATGCCTTTGAGCAAACAGGCCAGGGAAATGATATACAATCCTGCATTGAACCCTATTGCTAGATGAGCAGATCAGTGCATATTTTGAGCCAAGAATTCATGGAACACTTCAAACTCTGTACTCTTCTTTGTTTCTTCCATTTTTAGTTTTTTTTGATACATAATACATGTACATATTTTCAGGATACATGTGATGATTGAATACATTCACATAATTTGTAGAGATCAAATCAATGTAATTGGGATGTACATCATCTTAATTATTTGTCTTTTTTGTGCTAGAGATATTTGAATTATTCTCTTCTAGCCATTTTGAAACATATGATAATTATTATAAATTATAGTCACTCTACTGATCTAGCAAACACTAGATTTTATTTCTTCTATCAAACTGTATATTTGTACCCATTAATCAATCTCTATTCATCCTCTTCTTCCTTCTACCTTTCTTGGTCTCTGGTAACCACCAATCTACTCTCAATCTCCATGAGATTCACTTTTTTAGCTCCCATCTATGAATGAAAACATGCAATATTTATCTTTCTGTGCTTGGCTTATTTCACTCAACATAATGACCTCCAGTTCCATCCGTGTTACTGCAAATGACAGAATTTCATTCTTTTTATGGCTGAATAATATTACATACCACATTTTCTTTATCCACTCATATATTAATGGGCACTTAGGTTGATTCCATATTTTGGCTGTTGTGAACAGTACTGCGATAAACATGGGAGTGCGGATATCTCTTCGATATATTGACTTCCTTTCTTTTGGCTATATACCCTGTAATGGAATTGCTGGGTCATATGGTGGTTCTCTTTTTAGTTTTTTGAGGAATCTGTTAGTTTTTCACAGTGGCTGTACTAATTTACATTCCCACCAGCAGTGTACGAGGGTTCCCCTTTCTCTGTGTTCTCACCAGTATTTGTTACTACCTGTCTTGTTTTAATTGGGGTGAATGATAACTCATTGTGGTTTTGATTTGCATTTCCCTGATGATTACTGATGTTGAGCATTTTTTTGATACCCCTGTTGGTCATTTGTCTGTCTTCTTTTAAGAAATGTCTATTCACATCTTTTGTCCACTTAAAAATCAGGTTGTTTTTTGCTCTTGAGTTGTTTAAGCTTTTGTAATTTTGGTTATTAATTCCTTATCAGATAGTTTGCAAATATTTTCTCCCATTCTTTGGCTTATCTCTTCACTTTGTTGATTGTTTCCTTTGCAGTGCAGGAGACTTTCAGCTTGATATAATCCTATCTGTCAACCGTTGCTTTGGTTGCCTGTGATTTTTAGGTCTAACACAAAGAAATCTCTGCCCAGACCAATGTCCTGGAGAGTTTCCCCAATATTTTCTTCTAGTAGTTTCAGTTTTAGATATTACATTTAAGCCTTTAATCCATTTTGTTGTAATTTCTGTGTATGATGAGCAATAGGGGTCTAGTTTCATTCTTCTGCATATGGATTTCCAGTTTTCCCAGCATTATTTACTGAAGAGACTAATCTTTCCCCATTGTATGTTCTTGGCACCTTTGTTGAAAATGAGTTGGCTGCAAATGCCTGGATTTATATCTGGGTCCTCTATTATTATATGTTCCATTGGTTTATGTGTCTGTTTTTTGCCACTACCATGCTGATTTGGTTACTACAGTTTTGTAGCATATTTTGAAGTCAGGTAGTATGATGCCTCCACTTTTGTTCTTTTTGGCTCAGAATTGCTTTGGCTATCCAGGGTCTTTTGTGGATCCATATACATTTTAGGATTAGTTTTTCTATTTCTGTGAAGAATGTCATTGATATTTTGGTAGTAATTGCATTGAGTCCGTAAATTGCTTTGGGTAGAACTGTCATTTTAGTCATAGTAATTCTTTCAATACATAAGCATGGAATATCTTTCTATTTTTAAATGCTTACTTCAATGTCTTTCAACAGTGTTTTACAGTTTTCCATTGCTCGTTAAATTGATGCCTAGGTATTTTACATTCTTTGTGGCTATTGTAAATGGGATTGCTTTCTTGATTTCTTTTTATTATTTGCTGTTGGCATATATACATGACTTTTGTATGTTTATTTTGTATCCTGCACCTTTGCTAAATTTGTTTATCAGTTCTAACAATTTTTGGTGGAATCTTTTTTTTTTTTTAATATAAAATCATGTCACATTTGAACAAGTCTACTTTACCTTCTTTCTTTCCAATTTGGATGCCCTTTATTTCTTTCTCTTGCCTAATTGCTCTGGCCAGAACTTCTAGTACTACATTGAATAAAAGTGGTGAAAGTGTGTATCTTTGTCTTATTCCAGATCTTAGAAGAAAGGCTTTCATTTTCTTCTCCATTCAGTGCTATGTTAGTTATGGGTTTGTCACACATGGTCTTTATTATTTTGAGGTATGTTCCTTCTATACCCAGTTTGTTGAGGGTTTTTATCATAAAAGGATGTGAATTTTGTCAAATGCTTTTTCAGCATTTATTGAAATGATCATATGGTTTTATTCTTGATTCTGGGTTAATGTGATGTATGACATTTATTGATTTGTATATGATGAATCATCCTTGCATCCCTGTGATGTATCCCACTGGATCGTGGTGATTACTCTTTTTAATGTGTTGTTGAATTAGGTTTGCTAGTGTTTTGTTGAGGGCTTTTGTATCTATGTTAATCGGTGATACTGGCCTGTAGTTTCCTTTTTTTCTGTTATGCCCTTGTCTGGCTTTGGTACCAGGATAATGCTGGCCTTGTAGAATGAGTTTGGAAGCATTCCTTCCTCTTCGATTTTTTTGAAGAGTTGAAGCAGAATTGGTGTTCATTTTTCTTTAAATATTTGGTAGAATCCAGCCATGAAGTCATCAGGTCCTGAAGTTTTCTCTGAAGGGAGACTTTTTATTACGGCTTCAGTCTTATTATTCATTATTGGTTTGTTGCAGTTTTTTATTTCTTCATGGTTCACTCTTGGTAGGATATATGGACTTGGGAATTTATCCATTTTTTCTAGGTTTTCCAATTTGTTGGTGTATGGTTGTCCAAAATAGTCGCTAATGATCTTCTGTATTTCTGAGGTCTCAGTTGTTATGTCTCTTTTTTTTCTTATATGATTTATTTGAGTCTCCTCTCTTTTTTTCTTAGCTATTCTAGCTTTGTTTATCCTTTCAAAAAAACTGAGTCTTCATTTTGTTGATCTTTTGTATTTTTGAAGTATCAATTTAATTTATTTCTGCCCTGCTCTTTTTTATTTCTTTTTTCTGCTTATTTTGGGTTTGGGTTGTTCTTGCTTTTCTCGTTCCTTGAGGTACCTCATTAGGCTGTTTACTTAAAGTCTTTCTACTTTTTTGATATAGGTGTTTATTGCTATAAACTTCCCTCTTAGTAATGCTTTTTACTGTATCTCATACATTTTGGTTTGCTGTATTTCTATTTGATTTGTTTCAAAAAATTTTAAAATTTCTTTCTTAATTTCTCCATTAGTTGTTCAGGAGCATGTAGTTTAATTTCCATGTGTTTGTGTAGTTTCTGAAGTTCCTGTTGTTATTGATTTTGTTGTATTCTTTTTGTGATCAGAGAAGATACCTGATATGATTTCTACTTTTTTGAATTTGTTGACACTTATTCTGTGGCTTAATATATGGTCTATTCTGAAGAATGTTCCATGTGCTGATAAAAAAAAATGTATCTTCTGTAGCAGTTGAATGAAATGTTCTATAGATGTCAGTTAGGCCATGTGGTCAGTGTGTAGTTTATTTACAATATCTCCTTGTTGGAATGATACGGGCATTATGGAGAGTGGGGTATTGAAGTCCCCTATTATGATCATATTGTAGTCTATCTCTCATTTTAGATCTATTAATGTTTGCTTTACATATTTGGGAGCTCTGGTGTTTGGTGCATAAATATTTATAATTTTCATAGCCTCTTGCTGCATTGACCCCTTTATCATTATATAGTGACCCTCTTTATCTCTTTTTACAGTCTTTGATTTTTAGTCTATTTTATCTGATGTAAGCATAGCTACTCCTGCCCATTATGGTTTCTAGTTGCATGGAATATCTTTTTCCACCTCTATACTTTCAGTCCATCTGTGTCTTTATAGCTGAAGTGGGTTTCTTTTAGGCAGCATATAGTTGGATCTTGTTTCTTTATTAACTCAGCCACTCTATCCCTTTTAATTAGAGAATTGAGTGTATTTATATTTGTTTTTATTATTGATAAGTAAGGACTGACTACTGCCATTTTGTTGCTTGTTTTCTGTTTTTTTTTTTTGTTATTTTTTTTTTTATGGAGTCTTGCTCCATCACCAGGCTGGAATGCAGTGGTGCGATCTTGGCTCACTGCAACCTCCACCTCCTGTGTTCAAGTGATTCTCTTGCCTCAGCCTCCTGAGTAGCTGGGTGTGCGCTACAGGTGTGCGCTACCATGCCCAGCTAATTTTTGTATTTTTAGTAGAGACAGGGTTTCACCATGTTGGCCAGGATAGTCTCGATCTCTTGACCTCATGATCTGCCTGCCTCGGCCTCCCAAAGTGCTGGGTTTCAGGCGTGAGCTACTCTGCCTGGCCTCTGGTTGGTTTTTAACTGCTCTCTTCCTTTTTTCCATGTTTCCTGTCTTCCTTTGTGGTTAAGTGATTTTCTCTGGTAGTATGTTTTAATTTTTTGCTTTTTATTTTTAGTGAATCTATTATAGGTTTTTGCATTTTGGTTGCCATGAGGCTTACAAAAAAATCTTATAGATGTAACAAGTTATTTTAAGGAGATGACAACTTATCTTAGATCACAAAGAATAGAAACAAAGAACAAATTTTTTTAAAAAGCCTCTATAATTTAATTCCATCCTCCCAACATTTGGATTTTATGTTGTCTCAATTTACATATTTTTATATTACTTATCTCTTAATAGGTTGCTATAGGTATTATTGTTTTTGATCAATTTGTCTTTTGGGCTTCCTACTAGAGATGTCAGTAGATTGCACACCATAATTACAGTATTAGAGTATTCTGGGTTTGTCTGTGTATTTTACCTTCTGTGTACTTAAATTTATCAGTGAATTTTATATTTTCAAATGTTTCCTTTTTACTCATTAGTGTTTTTTGTTTTTGTTTTTCAGATTAAAGAACTCCCTTTAGCATTTCTTGTATGATGGGTCTGGTGGTAGTGAATTCTTTTAGCCTTTGTTTCTCTGGGAAAGAAAGTATCTCTTTTTCATATTTGAAGGATGACTTTGCTGGATACAGAATTCCTGGGAGGCAGTTTTTTTTTTTTTTTTCCTTTCAGCACTTCAAAAATGTCATCTCACTCCCTCTTGGGCTATGTGGTTTCTATTAAGAAGTCTGTTGCCTGATGAACTGGAGCTCCTTTATATGTTCTTTGCTTCTATTCTCTTGTTGCTTTTAAGATGCCATCTTTGTCCTTGACCTTTGAAAGCCTGATTATTATATGCCTTGGTATAGCCTTATTTGAGTTGAATCTGTTTGGTATTCTCTGATCTTTCTGTATCTGGATGGATATATACCTCTTTCTCAAGTTTTGGAAAGTTTTCTGTTATTATTTCTTTGAATAAGTTTTCTACTCCTTGTTGTTGCTCAATTCGTTTTGAACACCAATAATTCTTAGATTTGGTCTTCTGAGGTAATTTTCTATGTCTTGTAGGTGATCTTTGTTCCTTTATATTCTTTTTTCTCCTCTGTGTATTTTCAAATAGCATGTCTTTAAGCTCACTGATTCTTTTCTCTGCTTGATTCAGTCTGTTGTTGAGAACCTGTAATAAATTCTTCACTTCAGCAAATATATTTCTCAGTTCCAAGATTTGTTTTACTTTTTAAATTATTTCAATCTCTTTGTTAAATTTCCTTGACAAATTTCTGAATTGCTTTTTCTGTGCTATCTTGGAGATCACTGGAGATCACCGAGTTTCTTTAAAACTGCTATTTTCAGTTCTTAGTCAGAGAGTGCACATATTGTGATCTCATTGGGGTCAATCACTAGTTCCTTTCTTTGCCTTCTTGAGGAGGTCATGGTTTTCTGTTTGCTGTTTTTCTTGTAGATATACATCTGTGTCTTTGCATTGAAGGCTTCGTTATTTATTTCAGTCTTCTCTGTCTGGCTTTTATTATTATTATTATTGGATATGTTTGTGTTGAGATTCTTTGTAATTTACCCGTTGATATCTTTCTTTTTTCCCCCTACTATATATGGTTGCATCCTTTTTGACACTAGATGGCATGTTAAGCCCAGGTTTGCCTCACTTCTAGTAAACAATCAGATTGCTGCCCATCCTGAATGGAGGAGGTCCCAAAGGGTTATCCCAGGACTATGGAAAAACTGGCTAAGGGCTCATGCCAAGGGAATCTGTGGAGCAAGTTTTCCATGGCATGGTGCTGCTGAACACTCACCCTGATTTAGTGTCTCCTTTGGCTGAGCTACATCGCAGAGTTTCCAGGGGTTGTGGTCTTTCCTCCATGCTTTGTCTGTGGTTGCTCTCAGGGATAGTTCTCTCTTTAGGCACTCCCAATGCTTCTCGTGGGTTGAGGCAGGGACAAGTCTCCTGTCAGGGAACCCAAAATGATGGGGAAGCTAGTTGTCTACCTCCATTTCACTTTTTCCAGTGCAGAAATCGTGAGCTGGGGAAAATTTTCCATGTACGTAGTGCCAGGTAGATTGAGGGGAGGGGCATTGTGGATATGGAAGTCTGATTCTCTTACCACCTGCTCAGAATTTTTTTTCACTGCTTTGTGGCCCTGAGAGCTGTCTTATCCTCATATTTGAGTTCTGTGATATTACTGATGGTCATCTTGGTGCTATACAATTGTTTTAAATTTTCTGTGAGGGGAAGTGACGCCAGCTTGCTTCTATACTACCCTTTTGGAAATGGACATCATGGTACTCTCCTAAGAAGTTGTTGGCAAAGGTTGTTTTTCCCTTTTCTTAAACAGGTATTTTTCTTAAACAAGTATTTTCTTAAACAACAATATGTTCCAGTGTTTAGCAACTTGATTACAAATTGATCTTCCTTTTATTTAACCTAAATATCCCTGTAATTTAAAATGATTTCCCATTCTAGCTCAAAAGAGATATTAAATCATTAAAGTTTTTTCTTATTTAGGAGGGAGCTATGAATGAAAGCCATCCATAAATATTAAAACACATACATTGATAATATATATATTTATATTTTCAAGTTTGGGCAGGGGTGACCATGTCATTCATGAAGTAAAGCAAAACTGAAGTTTCTTCCACTAAAAATATGTTTATTTGTACACAGATTGCAGCTATAATCTTTATTTAAAGGCATGTATTCAGAGAGTAAGGATTGTTTCACTTCAGTTTATTATCACTTAAATAAATGAGAAAATTGCTTCCCTGCCCCCCACCTTCCTATACTGTTAAGGGATTAGTAGGCCAGCTGTAGCACTTGAGACATCAGCATGCAATGATGATGGGAGACCTGAGTAAGCAAAATGTTCAATTAAGTTTAAAAGCAATGATTTAAATTTGTCTTAAGAGTTAATTAGCACTTACTATGTACCAGGCCATTAATAATATTTTCTAATTTGATCCTCACAAGAATCCTATGAAGTATAGACAATTATTATTAACCTTCTTGAAAAAAGTGTTTAGCACAATGCTTGGCATATAATCAGACCTCAGTAAATGTCACCTGTCATTCTTATTTTACATCTAAGGAAAATGAGGTCAAAATTAAGGCCACTTATATAAGGTCACACATATGGTTCATGGCAGACCTAGGATTTAAGCAAACATTAATTCCTCTCTTGGTGATTTGTCTCTCAAAAGTTTTTAATAACTCAAGTTTGCTGACCAGCTAGCAGAAGTAAACTTCCACTTTCAGTAATAATGTACCAGGTAACTCAGAGAACATCTAGAAAATCTGTTAAAATGTATAAATAATTCTGCCAAAAGTTGGGTTACCAAATCAAATACAGGACACCCAGTTAAAATTGAGTTTCAGATAAACAAGGAATGAATTTTTAGTATAAGCAGGTTTTGATTATTGCATGGAATATACATACACTAAAAATATTATTCATTGTTTATTTTAAATTTAAATTTAATTAGATGTCCTGAAAGTTTTTCCCCCTAGATCTAGAAACCCTAGCCTGAAGGCATCAGAGACCTAGCAAGGCAGTGGAAAATAAAATAATGAGGTCAAGATACAGAAGATGAAAACTCAGAGATAAGCCCAGGATTTGGGGTTGTTTCTCTAGGGGTAAATGTGTTGATTCTAAAAGAAGCATCTGAGAGGCTGAGAAGCTGAAAAGAATGTTTGACAGGTTTGCAGGGTTAAGGGGATAAAACTTAAAAATCTAAAGCCTGTCAAAAAGGAAAGCTCTGATAATTCCCTCACGATTCAAGGTGGGACTCTGAATAAGTGAATAGATATACTGTTGAGAAATACACCAGCCTTAGCCCTCCGAATCATCTCAAGCCTTGAAATTCAATTGAGGTTATTCTGGATTGCTAGGCACTGGTCAGAAGAAAATGCAAAACCTCTCAGGAGGAAAGTAGCATCATTCTAAGCCTCAACTGATTTCTACAAGTTCTCATTTACATTGTACAGTTCTTAATTAAAATTGACCAAGCACACGCAAAGACAAGGCAATGAAAAAAAAAGAAAAGAAAGAAAGAAAGAGAGAAAAACCACTGACAAAAAGCAGATATATAGAATTTCCAGATATCAGAGCCATCAGATACAGGCTTATGTTCAGTAACGAGTAGATGTCACTCCTGGGAATCTCACCCCCATCCCCCACAGCGGCCACAGCAAGACCTGCCCTAAAAGAGTCTGAGCTCAGAGGCGTCTAGCCCTGTTCCTACCTGGTGGTCCTTCCCTACCCACCCTGGTAGTGGAAGACAAAGGGAATATAGCCTTGAGAGTTCTAAGGCATCACCCACCACCAGTCCCTCTCCACACTACTACAGCTGTTGCTCTCTGGAAAGCGCCACCTCCTGGTAGGAGGCCAACCAGCACAAATATAGAGCATTAAATAACCAGAACTAAGGACCCCTACAGAATCCATTGTACCCTCTGCCACCTCCACCGGAGCAGGCAGTGGTATTCACGGCTGAGAGACCTATAGATGGTTCACATGACAGGACTCTGTGCAGATAACCCCCAGTACCAGCCTGGAGGCAGGTAGACTCTACTGGGTGACTAGACCCAAAAGAGAGACAACAATCACTGCGGTTTGGCTCACAGGAAGCCATATCCTTTGAGCCAGGATCACAGGGGAGAGTACCAGGATCAAGGGGGAGAGTACTAATTCAAGGGAACACCCTGGAGGCAAAAGAATATGAAGAACAGCCTTCAGCCCTAGACCTTCCCTCTGACAGAGCCTACCTAAATGAGAAGGAATCAGAAAACCAACCCTAGTAATATGATAAAACAAGGCTCATCAACACCTCCCAAAAATCACACTAGTTCACCTGCAATGGATCCAAACCAAGAAGAAATCCCTGATTTACCTGAAAAAGAGTTCAGGAGGTTAGTTATTAAGCTAATCAGAGAGGGACCAGAGAAGGGTGAAGCCCAATCCAAGGAAATCCAAAAAATGATACAAGAAGTAAAGGGAGAAATATTCATGGAAATAGATAACTTAAAGAAAAAACAATAAAAAATTCAGGAAACTTTGTACACACTTTTAGAAATGTGAAATGCTCTGGAAAGTCACAGCAATAGAATTGAACAAGTAGAAGAAAGAAATTCAGAAATTGAAGACAAGGTCTTCAAATTAACCCAATCCAACAAAGACAAAGGAAAAAGAATAAGAAAACATGAACACAGCCTCCAAGGAATCTGTATTATGTTAAATGACCAAACATAAGAATAATCGATATCCCTGAGGAAGAAGAGAATTCTAAAAGCCTGGAAAACATTTGGGGGAATCATTGAGGAAAACTTTCCTGGCCTTGCAAGAGACCTAGACAGCCAAATACAAGAAGTACAAAGAGCACCTGGGAAATTAACCGCAAAAATATCTTCCCCTAGGCACACTGTCATCGGGTTATCTAAAGTTAAGATGAAGGAAAGAGTCTTAAGGACTGTGAGACAGAAGCACCAGGTAAACTATAAATGAAAACCTATCAGATTAACAGCAGATTTCTTAGCAGAAACCCTACAAGCTAGAAGGGATTGGGGCCCTATCTTCAGCCTCCTCAAACAAAACAATTATCAGCCAAGAATTTTGTATCCAGTGAAACTAAGCATCATATATGAAGGAAAGATACAGTCTCTTTCAGACAAACATATGCTGAGAGAATTTGCCATTACCACACCACCACTACAAGAACTGCTAAAAGGAGCTCTAAATCTTGAAACAAATCCTGAAAACACATCCAAACAGAACCTCTTTAAAGCATAAATCACACAGGACCTATAAAACAAAAATACAAGTTAAAAAGCATAAAAACAAAAACAAAGTACACAGGCAACAAAGAACATAACGAAAGCAACAGTACCTCATATTTCAATATGAACACTGAATGTAAATGGCCTAAATTCCCCATTTAAAAGATACAGAACTGCAGAATGGATAAGAACTCACCAACCATCTGCTGCCTTCAGAAGACTCACCTAATACATAAGGACTCACATAAACTTAAAAAAAAAGGGGTGGAAAAAGGCATTTCATGCAAATGGAGACCAAAAGTGAGCACGGGGAGCTATTATTTTATAAGACAAAACAAACTTTAAAGCAACAGTGTTTAAAAGAGACAAAGAGGGACAGTATGTAATGGTAAAAGACATTGTCCAAAGGAAAATATCCCAGTCCTAAACATAAATGCACCTAACACTGGAGCTCCCAAACTTATAAAACAATTACTAATAGACCTAAGAGATGATATAGACAGCAACACAATAATAGTGGGGAAACGTCAATACTTCACTGACAGCACTAGACAGGTAATTAAGACAGGAAGTTAACAAAGAAACAATGGACTTAAACTATACCTTAGAACAAATGGACTTAACAGATATACACAGAACATTTCATCCAACAGGCCAGGCACAGTGGTTCACACTTGTAATACCAGCACTTTGGGAGGCCGAGGTGGGCAGATGACCTGAGGTCGGGAGTTCAAGACTGGCCTGACCAACATGGAGAAACCCTGTCTCTACTAAAAATACAACATTAGCCAGGTATGGTGGCATATGCCTGTAATCCCAGCTACTTGGCAGGCTGAAGCAGGAGGAGAATCACTTGAACCCAGGAGGCAGAGGTTGCAGTGAGCCAAGATTGCACCATTGCACTCCAGCCTGGGCAACAAGAGTGAAACTCCATCTCAAAAAAAAAAAAAAAAAAAAAAAAAAAAAAGAAGAAGAAGAAGAAGAAAAAGAACATTTCATTCAGCAAACACAGAATTCACATTCTATTCAACAGTGCATGGAACTTTCTCCAGTCTCCAAGATAGACTATAGACCATATGATAGGCCATAAAACAAGCCTCAATAAATGTAAAAAATTGAAATTATATCAAGCACTCTCTCAGACCACAGTGTAATAAAACTGGAAGTCAACTCCAAAAGGAACCTTTAAAACCATGCAAATACATGGAAATTAAATAATGTGCTCCTGAATGATCTTTGGGTCAAAAATGAAATCAAGATGGAAATTAAAATATTCTTTGAACTGAATGACAATAATGACACAACCTATCAAAACCTCTGGGATACAGCAAAGGCGGTGTTAAGAGGAAAGTTCATAGCCCTAAATGCCTACATCAAAAGTCTGAAAGAGCACAAACAGATAGTTTAAGTCATACCTCAAGGAACTAGAGAAAAAGGAACAAACCAAACTCAAATCCAGCAGAAGAAAGGAAATAACCAAGAGCAGAATCAGAGCAGAACTAAATGAAATTGAAACAAAAAAATTACAAAAGATAAATGAAACAAAAGCTGGTTCTTTGAAAAGATAAATAAAATTGATAGATCATTAGCAAGATTAACCAAGAAAAGAAGAGAGAATATTCAAATAGCCTTACTAAGAAATGAAACAGGAGATATTACAACTGACATCACTGAAATACAAAAGATTATTCAAGGCTAATATGAACACCTTTATGCACATAAACTAGAAAACCTAGAAGAAATGGATGAATTCCTGGAAAAATACAGCCCTCTTAGCTTAAATCAGGAAGAATTAGATATCCTGAACAGACCAATAACAAGCAGTAAGACTGAAATGGTAATTTAAAAATTACCAACAAAAAAGAGTCCAGGACCAGACAGATTCACAGCAGAATTCTACCAGACATTCAAAGAAGAATTGGTACCAATCCTTTTGACACTATTCCACAAGATAGAGAAAGAAGGAACCCTCTCTAATTCATTCTGTGAAGCCAGCATTACCCTAATACCAAAACCAGGAAAGGACATAATCAAAAAAGAAAACTACATACCAATGTCCATAGACGCTAAAATCTTTAATAAAATAGTAGCTAAACGAATCTAACAACATATCAAAAAGATAATCCACCATGATCAAGTGGGTTTTATAAGAGGGATATAGGGATGGTTTAACATACACAAGTCAGTAAATGTGATATACCACATAAACAGAATTAAAAACAAAATCACATGATCATCTCAATAGATGCAGAGAAAGCATTTGACAAAATCCAACATTTCTTTATGATTAAAACTCTCAGCAAAATCAGCATAAAAGGAACATACCTTAGTGCAATAAAAGCCATCTATGAGAAACCCACAGCCAACAAAATACTGAAGGGCGAAAAGTTGAAAGCAATCCCTCTGAGAACTGGAATAAAACAAGGTTGCCCACTGTCACCACTCCTCTTCATCATGGTACTGGAAGTCCTAGCCAGAGCAATCAGACAAGAGAAAGAAATAAAGGGCATCCAAAGCAGTAAAGAGGAAGTCAAACTATCACTGTTTGCTGATGATATGATCGTTTACCTTGAAAACCCTAAAGACTCATCTAGAAAGCTCCTAGAACTGATAAAAGAATTCAGCAAAGTTTCCAGATACAAGATTAAGGTACACAAATCAGTAGCTCTTCTATACACCAATAGCAACCAAGCAGAGAATCAAATCGAGAACACAACCCGTTTTACAATAGCTGCAAAAAACAACAAACAAACAAAACAAAACAAAACTTAAGAATATACCTAACCAAGGAGTCGAAAGTCTTCTACAAGGAAAACTGCAAAACACTACTGAAAGAAATCATAGATGACACAAACAAATGGAAACACATCCCAAGCTCATGGATGGGTAGAATCAATATTGTGAAAATGACTATACTGCCAAAAGCAATCTACAAATTCAATGCAATCCCCTTCAGAATACCACCACCATTCTTCACAGAATTAGAAAAAACAATTCTAAAATTCATATGGAACCAAAAAAGAACCAACATAGCTAAAGCAAGATTAAGCAAAAAGAACAAATCTGGAGGCATCACACTACCTGATTTCAAACTATACTATAAGGCCACGTCACCAAAACAGCATGGTACTGTTATAAAAACAGGCACATAGACCAGTGGAACAGTATAGAGAACCCAGAAGTAAACCCAAATACTTACAGCCAACTGATCTTTGACAAAGCAAACCAAAACATAAAGTGGGGAAAGGACGCCCTTTTGAACAAATGGTACTGGGATAATTGGCTAGCCTCATGTAGGAGAAAGAAACTGGATACTCATCTCTCACCTTATACAAAAATCAACTCAAGATAGACTAAAGACTTAAACCTCAAACCTGAAACTATAAAAATTCTAGAAGATAACATTGGAAAAACCTTTCTAGACATTGGCTTAGGCAAGGATTTCATGACCAAGAACCCAAAAGCAAATGCAATATTTTTACTGAAACAGTGAACTCAATGAATAGGTTTAACAGTAGATTAAACAATATAGAGGAGAAAATTTAAGGAACTGGAATACAGGTTAGAAAAAAATCCAGAATGAAGCATGCAGAGGAAAAGGATGGAAAATATAGACGAAAGAGCAAGAAACCCACAGGATACTAGCAGGTAGTCTAAAATATAGGTAACTGAAATCTAAAAGGAGAGCAGAGAGATGATGGTGCTACATCGAAAGACATCAAGGTATAGATTCAAAAAGCTCTATGAAGATAAACATCTGGGACCTAATTAAACTAAAAGCTCTATGAAGATAAACATCTGGGACCTAATTAAACTAAAGAGCTTTTGCATGGCACAAGGAACAGTCAGAAGAGTAAACATACAACCCACAATGGGAAAAAATTCTCACAATTTATACATCTGACAAAGGACAAATATCCAGAATCTACAATGAACTCAAATCAGTAAGAAAAACACCCAAACAATCCCATCAAAAAGTGGGCTCAGGAAATGAATAGAAAATTCTCAAAAGAAGATATACAAATGGCCATCAAGCATATGAAAAAATGCTCAACATCACTAATGATCAGGGAAATGCAAATCAAAACCACAGTGTGATACCACCTTACTCCTGCAAGAATGGCCATAATCAAAAAATCAAAAAACAGTAGATGTTGGTGTGGACGTGGTGAACAGGGAACACTTCTACACTGCTGGTGGGAATGTAAATAGTACAGCCACTATGGAAAACAGTGTGGAGATTCCTTAAAGAACTAAAAACAGAACTACCATTTGATCCAGCAATCCCACTACTGGGTATCTACCCAGAGGAAAAGAAGTCATTATTTGAAAAAGATACTTGCTCACACATGTTTATAGCAGCACAATTCACAATTGCAAAATCGTGCAACCAACCCAAATGCCCATCAATCAACAGGTGGATAAAGAAACTGTAGTGTGTATATATGTGTGTGTGTGTGTGTGTGTGTGTGTGTGTGTATGATGGAATACTACACAGCCATAAAAAGGAATGAATTAACACTTGCAGTGACCTGGATGAGGCTGAAGACTATTATTATAAGTGATGTAACTCAGGAACAGAAAATCAAATATCATATGTTCTCACTGCTATGTGGGAGCTCAGCTGTGAGGATACAAAGGCATAAGAATGATACAATGGACTTTGGGGACTTGGGGGGAGGAATGGGAGGGGGAGGAGGGATAAAAGACTACAAATATGGTGTGATGTATGCATGGCTGATGGGTGCACCAAAATCTCACAAATCACCACTAAAGAACTTACTTATGTGGCCAAATACCACCTGTATCCCAATAACTTATGGAAAATAAAATAAAATAACAAAAATAAAAATAAAAAACCATAAAAGAGAATGATTTCAGTAACTTTCTTCTGATAAGAGACCGCTGACCCTAGACTGGTTCTGGCTTGTTTACAGAGGCTGCACACTTGAGTGCCTCCATGTTCCTGCTTTAGCTTTTGATGGATATGGCCTAATAGTAATTCATTTAAATGTTAAGTCTCTACCCTAATGTGAACTTGTGTTGTATGTTACATATATGTTTGTTCAATATAGATGTGTCAGGATCCCCTTTGTGAATATTCATAACTCCTGCTAAAACCTGTTAAATATGTATATTTGGCCAACCTGTTCAACATTAAGTTCCTCTTCTGCTTTCTCCTCCCTCAAAGTGCCTGTTTCCAGTCTTTGCTGAGCAGAGTCTATACTTCCCAGCCTGTGGAATGGCCACCCTGCAGACTATAAACCCGTATACAAAATAAAGTCCCCTTTCTAAATTAAAAACAAAAAACAAGTAGATGTCACCGAACACATACTTAAAACACTTGAGGAAAAAGAAGACAAGATTGAAACTACTAGCAAAGAATGAAGTCTATAAAACGAACCAAACAGAAATTTTGAATCTGAGAAATTCTGAGAAACTGTAATTTTGAAACAGTGAACTCAATGAATAGGTTTAACAGTAGATTAAACAATATAGAGGAGAACATTTTTATTATTATTATTATTATTATACTTTAAGTTCTAGGGTACATGTGCATAACATGCAGGTTTGTTACATATGTATGGTTGTGCCATGTTGGTGTGCTGCACCCTAGAGGAGAAAATTTAAGGAACTGGAATACAGGTCAGAAAAAAATCCAGAATGAAGCATGCAGAGGAAAAGGATGGAAAATACAGACGAAAGAGCAAGAAACCCACAGGATACTAGCAGGTAGTCTAAAATATAGGTGACTAAAATCTAAAAGGAGAGCAGAGAGATGGTGCTACATCAAAAGACTTCAAGGTATAGATTCAAAAAGCTCTATGAATCCAAAAGGAACAAAGCAATCAGACATCAGAGAGAGAAAAAAAAGACAAAAACAACATCATCATCCAATGAAGAAAAAAGCTAGCTTACCTTCAAAGGAGCAACAATCATACTGACAGATGACTTCTTAACACAAACAGAAACAATAGAAGACAAAGGAATGAGAACTTCAAAGTGCTGAAAGGAGATATCTGTCAACATAAAAATGTGCCTTCAGAACACTGTTGCCCAGAGGACTTCATGACTAAAACAACAAAAGCAATGGCAACAAATGCAAAAATAGACAAATGGGATCTAATTAAACTAAAGAGCTAATGCACAGCAAAAGAAACTACCATCAGAGTGAACAGGCAACCTACAGAATGGGAGAAAATTTTTGCAATCTACCCATTTGAAAAAGGGCTAATATCCAGAATCTACCAAGAACTTAAACAAATTTACAAGAAAAAAACAAACAACTCCATCAAAAAGTGGGCAAAAGACATGAACAGACACTGCTCAAAGAAGGCATTTATGCAGCCAACAGACACGTGAAAAAAAGCTTATCATCACTGGTCATTAGAGAAATGCAAATCAAAACCACAATGAGATACCATCTCACACCAGTTAGAATGACGATCATTAAAAAGTCAGGAAACAACAGATGCTGGTGAGGATGTGGAGAAATAGGAATGCTTTTACACTGTTGGTGGGAGTGTAAACTAGTTCAACCATTGTGGAAGACAGTGTGGGATTCCTCAAGGATCTAGAACTAGAAATACCATTTGACCCAGCAATCCCATTACTGGGTATATACCCAAAGGATTATAAATCATGCTACTATAAAGACACATGCACAAGTATGTTTATTACAGCACTATTCACAATAACAAAGACTTAGAACCAACCCAAATATCCATCAATGATAGACTGGAGTAAGAAAATGTGGCACATATACACCATGGAACACTATGCAGTCATAAAAATGGATGAGTTCATGTCCTTTGCAGGGACATGGATGAAGCTGGAAACCATTATTCTGAGCAAACTATCGCAAAGACAGAAAACTAAACACTGCATATTCTCACTCATAGGTGGGAACTGAACAATGAGAACACTTGGACACAGGGTGGGGAACATCACACACTGGGGCCTGTCATGGGGTGGGGGGGCTGCGGGAGGGATAGCATTAGGATATACCTAATGTAAATGACAAGTTGATGGGTGCAGCAAACCAACATGGCACGTGTACACCTATGTAACAAACCTGCATGTTGTGCACATGTACCCTAGAACTTAAAGTATAATTAAAAAAAAAAAAATACTGTTGCTCAGACATTGCAGTTTGCCAGCACCATGAATACCTGAACTTCATGGCAAGTTTTTAGTTACCCAGGTGTTACAATATCGGCAATGCAAAAACACTCAGATCTTATGAACCAGAGTACAATCAGAATAAATGAATTAGACAGACATAGATCAGCACAGTCTTCCATTGTGAAGTCACTTATTTTGCAGAAAGAATCAAATTATCTACGTAGAAATAATCTTTTTTTTTTTTTTTTTCTTTTCTTTTGAGACGGAGTCTTGCTCTGTCGTCCAGGCTGGAATGCAGTGGCACAATCTCAGCTCACTGCCAGCCCCACCTCCCAGGTTCACGCCATTCTCCTGCCTCAGCTTCCTGAGTAGCAGGGACTACAGGCGCCTGCCACCACGCCTGACTAATTTTTTTTGTATTTTTAGTAGAGACGGGGTTTCATCGTGCTAGCTGGGATGGTCTTGATCTCCTGACCTCGTGATCTGCCTGCCTCAGCCTCCCAAAGTTCTGGGATTACAGGCATGAGCCACCATGCCCAGCCTCTATGTAGAAACATTCTTAAGAATAATGAACTTAAATCTACTAATATGTCATTTACAAAATAGATGTGACTATATCCTCAAACCCCAAGAAAAGCAATTTTAACCAAAAAAAAGCTATAATTACTCTGAAAGAGTTAGCCTCAAGAGTTATCTAGAAGGAGTAATGGAAAGTACAATATCTTCAAATGCTCAAAAAGATTGAGTAACAGTAGAATAATGTGATATAGATTGAGTCTGAAGAGTGTTTGGTTTCAGCAGGAGGAAACAGTAAGAGCAGCACTTCAAGACAAATAATCAACATTAGTTGTATAAAACCTTGAGTCCTGCCAGTCTATCCTACATGGCAATCTATCCATTTGTATTTCTTTTTATAAATTAAATGGATTGTAAGAAATAAGCAACTTCGAGAAAGGTTGTGACTTTTGATCAAAACAAAAGGAATGGTGAAGGGTTTCCAAATAAATGAGGATAAATGGAAATAATGTTCATTGACGAGGCATCTAACATTGATGATTCCACTATAAGTGTAAATATTAATAGTAAACGTTGGAAAATTTATGTTAATTTAAAAACTGATATTACCTGTTGTATCTCCTTAAGGTAAAATGTTAAAGCTTTTCAGGCATGAGTCTGGTTTCTAACCAACACCAGAATGAAACAGAGTCCTCTTTTATGTATACTTGTCCTGCTGCATTTAATTTTAGTAAGGCTTGTATCTAAGAACTCATTCAAAGGTATAAAATTACATAATTTTTAAAGCCATATTAAATTGTACCAAAACCATAACAAACACTTGCTCTACTATAAACAGCCCTGAAAGTCATGATATTGTTGCTACTCAAATGATATTTTTATAGTAAAATTATCATTAAAGTAATATATGACTCTAACAGAAAAAATCTTACTGTACTACAGAATGTCATATTGACTTGTCAAAATTTTATAATTTGATACAGGTATCATCTAACTTTTGGATTTGTACTTCCAAAAGTCATCAGGATTTAGAATGCTGTATTACAGACTGGTTATATTAACTAAAACTAAACTAAAATTAAATTAATTTGAAAATAACTGGAAAAGTAATAAATTTTTAATAAACAGAAGATGTTTGTATTTTTCAGAATTTCACATTTCCCTAACTTACACAAATTGCCACGTGATAAACTCATGCTTCTCTAATAGGTAAATTATGAGCTGTCTGGTTATTTGAATGAAAAATGGTTAATTGCAACTTCTTTTTGAAGTAATTGTGATAGCTGATACATGTTTTTTACGCGAAGAACTGTATATTACTTGACTAATTTCTTGCTTAGAAGAATAAATCCTATGTTAATGCCTTTAAATATGGTACCATAGCAAAAGTGACTGCAACAAACCAATATGTAAAATGACACTGTAACTTTTTATTTATTTATTTATTTATTTATTTATTTATTTATTTATTTATAATACTCTATAGGGTACATGTGCACAACGTGCAGGTTTGTTACATAGGTAGACATGTGCCATGTTGGTTTGCTGAACCCATCAACTTGTCATTTACATTAGCTATTTCTCCTAATGCTATCCCTCCCGCAGCCCCCCACCCCATGACAGGCCCCAGTGTGTGATGTTCCCCACCCTGGGTCCAAGTGTTCTCATTATTCAGTTCCCACCTATGAGTAAGAATATGCAGTGTTTGGTTTTCTGTCTTTGCGATATTTTGCTCAGAATAATGGTTTCCAGCTTCATCCATGTCCCTGCAAAGGACATGAACTCATCCATTTTTATGGCTGCATAGTATTCCATGGTGTATATGTGCCACATTTTCTTACTCCAGTCTATCATTGATGGACATTTGGGTTGGTTCTAAGTCTTTGTTATTGTGAATAGTGCTGTAATAAACATACTTGTGCATGTGTCTTTATAGTAGCATGATTTATAATCCTTTGGGTATATACCCAGTAATGGGATTGCTGGGTCAAATGGTATTTCTAGTGCTAGATCCTTGAGGAATCCCACACTGTCTTCCACAATGGTTGAACTACTTTACACTCCCACCAACAGACGACACTGTAGCTTTTATTTATGGGAAATACTTCACGTGTCAGGGGGCCAATTCTAAACTCAAAAACAATCGAAAAATGCATTTTGTTTTCATTTCAGTGTTGATTACTGTCACCACCCGGAGACAGAGTTTTTGATCCCTGGGGCTACTGCTTGCACAGTTCAAAGGTAATTAGAGGCGGGGCGCGGTGGCTCATACCTGTAATCCCAGCACTTTGGAAGGCTGAGGTGGGTGGATCACCTGAGGTCAGGAGAGTGAGACCAGCCTAGCCAATATGGTGAAACCCCCTCTCTACTAAAAATACAAAAAGTAGCTGGGCGTGATGGCCCGCGCCTGTAATGCCAGCTACTCAGGAGGCTGAAGCAGAACTGCTCGAACCCGGGAGGCAGCGGTTGCAGTGAGCCGAGATCCCTCCGCTGCACTCTGGCCTGGGCCGAGGAGCGAGACTGCATCTCAGAAAGGAAAAAAAGCGGGGGAGAGAATTAAAGATTTCCTGTTTTTGCTAGGATATAGTTGTTGCAGCAGATTAATGGTTCTACAGATAACTAAATAAGCTGATTTTAAAACAAAATGTTTCCAGGCACTGCAGAGCAGTGGAATCTCAGATAGGACTAGAACTTCTAGATGAGGGGTTTCCGGTAAACTACAGCCCGTTTTCCCTGGTGACTGACTAGATGGGCGAGAGTTACAGCATGGGAGATCTCAAATACACAGCTTGTTTCCCCTCAGACATTCACAAATACTGAAGCTTTGAGGGCAAAAGACTAAAAATCTAATCACGAAAACATTTGAAAAGTAGAGGCAAAATTTTCCATCTCTTGGTATTGAGGAGATCTGGCAGGGAGAGGACCCCACTGAAAGCCCTTGAGAGGGGTCCTAAGGAACACGGGTGAGTCAGAAGGAGACTGTCTTACCAGAATTGGACTGCACCCCACGGGTCTCCCCTCTTATTGGGCTAAGGCCATCAGCACCCCAACTGCCTAGCTGAGGACATGGCAAACCCTCTTTGGGAGAAGACGTCATCACCTAAAGTACCTCACGTGTATAATATTTCATACCCAATGTATGGCAATTGACAGAAAATTACCAAGTACAGCAATAGATAGAAGCAGGGAAACAGAATCCTGATGTTGAGGTCATCTGGCAAAGACTTTAAAGAAACAATGAAGTACATAGAAAATGGATACATTAAGTACAGCCTTTGCCAGAAAATTAAAACCAATAGAAAAGAATCAAATGAGGATTTTATTACTGAAAATAGAATAGCTGAAATTAGGAAATTGATACATGTGTTTAGCAGGACATCAGGTATAGCAGAAGGAGGGTTCATCAACTGGGAGATAGGTCGACTGAAAATATCCCGATTAAAAGAAGGTAGAGGGAAGAAAAGGGTAGAAAGTACATCGAGAAAAAGGAACAGAGGAACACGATGGAATCATCCACTGTATGTAACTGGAGTTGCAGAGAATGGTGTAAAGGCAACTTTTGAGAAGGTAATAGCTTCTCATTAAGCTTCAGGATAAACCATAGGATAAAAACAAGATCCTCTGGTAAGCACATCGTAGTTAAACTGATGAAATCCAAAGACAAAGATAAAAGTCTTAAAAGCATAAGATGGGGGAAGATAGTTACCTTCAAAGGAACGACAAAAAGACTAATCGTTGACTTTTCAGAAGATAAATGACACTCCTAAGTGCTAAAGAAAACACCTAACCTTCAGTTCTCTCTACATATATTGTGAAATTACTCTTCAAAAGTATAGGTGAAATAGTGATGTTTTCAGACAAACAAAAACCGAGAGGCTTTATCTTCAGTGGGCTTGCACTAAAATAAATACTAAAGGGAACTCTTTTTTTTGGGAGGAAAATGATCCCAGACAGAAACACAGATGTGTGAGAAGGATGAAGCGAAACAGAACAGATTAAAATGTGAGTAAAGCTCTGCTTCTTGATTTGAGTGCTGTTTACGTGAAAGAGTTCCCTTTCTGAAAAATTCATAAGCTCTGCACTTAAATTTGTGCACTTTTCTGTGTGTGTGTTGTGCTTCAGCAAGAATTTTACCAAAATAAAGCAAAATAAAAACTGCTTAGAGGAAAATTGACAGTCTCATTGCATACATTAGACAAGAATGGCTACAAACCAACGAGCTAAGCAGCAATCTCAAGAAATTAGCAAAAGAACAACAAATTAAACCCAAGGAAAGTAGAAAGAAGGAAATGATAAAGAATAAAGAGCAGAAAGTAATTAAAAAGAAAACAAACATATATAGAGGATCAAGATAACCAAAAGTTGGGTCTTTGAAAAGACTAATAAAATAAAAAATCCTTGGTGAGGGATATAGAAGGCAAGAGTGAAGAATACGAGAAATGAAAACAGGGCATCACACAGCACTGACGCTGCAGTCCCCTGTCCTGGTGGAACCAGCTGAGTACTTTCTAAGCCTATCCCAAGCATTCAAGCTGGAGGGAGGGGATCCCAGCAGTGTCTCCCAGGCCAAGGACAAGAGCAGCAGTAATATCATCACCGAGTCTAGTGCCTTCTGTGCCACAAAAGTCCCTAATCCTAGATCACTGGAGTAGGTCTCTGTGTTTCAATCTAAGTGGAGAGAATAGTCTTGACTGGTCAGATGGTGGAGGACTGAGTTGCCTGAAACCAGTTTTGGCTCTCTGGCACATAGGACATGGCAACTCAAAGCACATAAATATGCCAGACCATCTGGAATGGTGCATATTCAATTGGTAGTTGCTTTTCCCAGTTGCAGTTGATTCAGATTCAGGGTGCAGGAACTGGATGCTGGGTCCTTCTAAGGGGGGCCTGACACTGCAAATGCAGCCTTCACAGCAAATGAGTGTATTTTATAAAAAAAAAAAAAGATTGTGCTCCATTGGGGTGGGATTTCATGAAAGTATAATGTCTGTAGGTTTAGAATTTGCTGGAATTGTTGCCTCTTGGGAGACAATGATCTTGGCTATTCAGCTGAATTGGAGAGGCCATCCAGGAAAAGCATCTGAAGACACTGAGATGCTGTGATGAAGCAGGTTAGTGTCAGACTGTTAGAAGAAAAGGTGAGAAATGAAGTACATGCACATACCATCCTGTAACACCTGGAAAATAGTGTGTGCCTTTCCACAACATGTTGTCCAGCATGCACTGATCACTTGGCTGACCTAGAGATGTCATCTTCGGGCTCTTGGCTACTTGACTGACCTAGAGATGTCACCTTGGGGCTCTCAAATATATCTTTGTCCGGGTAGGCTCAGAGATAAGTCTATATCAGATGACTCAAACAAACCAACAAGAAAAAAACAAACAACTCCATTAAAAACTGGGTAAAGGTCATGAACAGACATTTTGCAAAAGAAGAAATACAAGTGGTCAACAAACATGCTCAACATCACTAATCATCAGAGAAATGCAAATTAAAATCATAGTGAGATATTATTTTATACTAGTCAGAATGGCTATTATTTAAAAAGTCAAAAAACAATGGATGTTGGCATGGTTGCAGAGAAAGGGGAACACTCATATACTTTTGGTGGGAGTATAAATTAGTTCAGCCTCTATGGAAAACAGTATGGAGATATTCCAAATAACTAAAAATAGAATTACTATTAGATCCAGCAAACCCACTACTAGGTACCTACCCAAAGGAAAAGAAATCATTAATTAAGAAGGTATCTGCACTCCTATGTTTATTGCAGCACTATTCACAATAGCAAAGTCATGGAACCAACCTAAGTGTCACCAATAGTTGATTGGATAAATAAAACATATATATACACCATGGAATACTACACAGACATAAAACATAAAATCATGTCCTTTGCAGCAACGTGGATGGAGCTGGAGGCCATTATCTTAAGTGAACTAACTCAGAAACAGAAAATCAAGCATCACACGTTTTAATTTGTAGGGGAGATAAACAATGGGTACACATAAGCATAAAGATGGAGATAATAGACTGGGGGGACCCCAAAAGTGGGGAGGTTAGGAGAGGGATAAAGGTTGAAAAATTACTTATTGAGTTTGATGTTCAATATTTGGGTGATGGGTAGATTAGAAGCCCAGTCCTCATTATTATGCATGTAATACTCTTATAACAAACAAGCCATGTGCTCCCTAAATTTAAAATGAAATAAGAGAAAATAAACAAGAAAAAAAAAAAAGTCATGGTCTGCACAGAGTCCTGAGAAGGAGGCTGGATTTTCTTTCAAAAGTCCAAATCTTGGCTGGGAGTGGAGGCTCACACCTGCAATCCCAGCACTTTGAGAGACTGAGGTGTAGGACCACAAGAGGCCAGGAGTTGGAGACCAGTCTGGATAACATAGTGAGACGTCATCTCTAAAAAAAAATGTTTTAAGTAGCTGGGCATGGTGTTGTGTGCCTGTGGTCCCAGCTGCTCTGCAGGCTGAGGCAGGAGGATCACTTGAGCCCTTGAGGCTGCAGTGAGGTATGATCACACCACTGTACTCCAGAGTGAGAGAGAGACAGACAGACAGAAAGAAAGAAAGAAAGAAAGAAAGAAAGAAAGAAAGAAAGAAAGAAAGAAAGAAAGAAGGAAAGGAAGGAAGGAAGGAAGAAAGAGAGAGAGAAAGAAAAGAAAGGAAGGAAAAAAGAAAGAGAGGGAGGGAGGAAGAAAAGAAAAAAAAGAAAGAAAGAAAGAGAAAGGGAGGAAGGAAGGTGAGAGAGAAAGAAAGAAAAAAGAAAAAAGGAAGGAAGGAAGGAGAGAGAAAGAAAGAGAAAGAGAAAGAGATAGAAAGAGAGATGAAGGGGAAAGAGAGAGAAAGAGATGAAGGGAGAAAGGGAGGCAACGGAGAAAGCAAATATGAAAGAAAAGGAAAGAGAAGGAAGGAAGGAAGAAAGAAAGAAAAGAAAAGGAGAAAGGAAAGGAAAGGAGGAAGGGAGGAAAGAGATAAAGGAAAGGAAAGGAAGGAAGGAACGCAAAAGAAAGAAAGAGAAAAAGAAAGATTCGAAATCGTGTAAGATTTGGTTTTGTGAGTATCTAAGCAATTTTGGACTGCTATAAAGAATACCACAGACTGAGTTGCTTAAACTACAGACATTTATTTCTCACAGTTCTGAAGGCTGGAAAGTTCAAGATCAAGGTGCTGGTGGATCAGGTTTCTGCTGAGGGCTCTCTTCCTGGTTTGCAGATGGCTGCCTTCTTGCTGTGTTCTCACATGGCACAGGGAGAGAAATCATGTCTCTTCCTCCTTTTATAAAGGCATTAATTCCATTAGGAGGGCCCACTCACAAAGATTAGTCTATAGCAGTGAGGTGGTAAGGTCACCATAATCACTTCATTATGTGTCAAGCAGCTGGACTTCCATTTAACTGGTTCTGCTGTTTGAATATTAATTTTTTTTATATTGAGTTTGCCTGAAATGTATTTTTCTCTAATTTGGGAACTGCGGGTGATTAGGCTAGCAGTAAGGGTAAGGCCTAATTGTGGATTATTTTGACTACTTTTTTCTGCATGTTCCTAAACTCTTTCTGCCTTTTCCCTTCTATTATTGACTGTTTAAAAAGAATTGACATAATCTACTCTTCCCCTTCTGAAAAATATTTCATCATATTCTTTTAATACTTATCCTTTTCATTGTTGAAGGGTTAGGCAGGTTTTAACGGTTTAATTTTCACCAGAAATTTATCTTCTGTGTTATAGAAAATTCATACTGTAAAATGAACCTCTTCTTTTCAAGGGTAAATACAAAGAGAGAAAGGAACAGAAGTCCCAAGAAAAGGCTGTGTCTATAGGTCCAAATTTCCAGACTTTGTATAGAGATAGAGTATTTCATATGCCATTCTCTGGTAGAGGGTGGATTATTTGTAACTGTATTTTCCCCAAAGGATATGAGAAGCATAATGTCACAATTTCTCCCCTCTAAGGTGAGTTCTCTGATTTGGGATTTAAATTCATAAGCCTTGGATAACCTGGAAGAGACTGGCTTTCATTCTAATGACAATAAAACAAGGATGACTTTCTCCTTTTTCTTTTCTGCTTTTTGTCTGCCCACTTTCCTCAGGTAACACAGCTGGCAATAGCAATGTAAGTCTAATAAATATGGACCAGGTTCTGCAAACTCTGGTTTTGCTTAGAAAGAAGGAACAAAACTTAGATTAGCAGTTGCTGCAATGGATAAGGGTTGTGTGTGTCTAAATTTTGTGGGTGTTGGTGGGTTTTTTCAACATTCTTGGGTACCATATTGACTCTACAATTTTGGGAAAGTGTGATACATGAGACAGAGAAGTCTGCATTAACAAAAGTTTGGGACAGGTTTTGTATACTTTTGTATTATTTGGACTCTGAATGCTTTCCTGGTTGTTCAAAGGTGGAGCAGACAATGTAGCCAGCACCATTTGACAATGGCCTTGCAGTTGACTAGAGACCTATCTTGACTGATGTCAGAAAGTCCTGAGAGTGACTTCTGAATTGGTCCCAGGTAGATAAGGTGCACATAAGCTGTGAAAGTACCCAGGAAGGCACACATGATGTTCAGGTAGGACTTTCTGAAGTTCCACAGATCTCTGTCCTCACCAAAAACAGCTGTGGCTATGCACAACCATTGACTTGGCTGAAACACTCAACAGGTTAAAAGAGAGAAGTATAAGGTGGGAATAAAGTGGAAAAAGTGAAAACTCTCCCTTTCCACTGCTTTTCTAGCATCAGTTTCCTAGTCCGAATGGAGGGAGGAGGAGTTGCTAAACTGGTTGGTCAGATTCCCAGTGTGGACTGGGCCATGTTCGACAGAGAGCAGAGTCCTCTGTTTTCAAAGGTGGTACCTTTCTGCCACCTCTTTATTACAAGGGAAAGGTAGATAGGTCAGTTGACTCTGTTATCTCCCTGTGGCTGACCCGGAGACTATCTGGCCCCCTCCCTCTGCCCATATTTCCCTGTCTCTTCGCCTAGCAGGGAAACTCAACGTTTTAGGATCAGGGGCATCTATGGGAAAGAGAAGATGTAATGGCTGCTGTCCTTGAGCATAAGTCTCATGCTTCCTGCACTGGAATACTGAGCACCAGCTTCATTCATTCGTTAAATAATTGAATACATACTTATTAAGCCCTGTAAGGGGAAATGCTACTAGCAATAAAATACTCTTCTAAAGTGTTATCTAGGTGTTGAAATTATAGATGATTTTTGCTTTGATCTTTTCCCCAAATTTTCTGTAGGGAATAAGTAATACTTTCATAAATGCATACACAAATGGAATCCATCCATACGTAACAAATGTACCAAACGGTGGCGATTTTGGATTTACATGTGAGGAAGTGATTGAAATCCTGTGTAGCCTTTTCTTTTAATGTGACTTTCTCTACAGCTTTTTATAGGAGGCACACTGAGCTCCCCACTTGGGATCATCTGGATATGAGGAAGGCTGTACACTAACCACCTTGACCTTCCTTCCAGATCTCTGTTTTGGCAGCGTGTGATAGTCCAGTGATGTCTGTGTTTGCTGATGCCCCCACATTTCCCTGCCTACCATACCAGGGAGGTAAATCCCCCAGGAATGACTCCTACTTCAAAGTTCTATCCAGAGGATAAGCCAGTACTGCAGCTCTCCACGGGACCAAAATTTTGCACCAATCCTCTACCTTAGTCATGGGACCCCTACTGGCCTACTTTGGTCTTATCAGGACATCACAGTGGCTAAAGAGCAGTCTCTGAAGGCAGGCTGCCTTGGTTCCCATCCCAGTCCTATCACTTGTTTGTTACCTGTGACTATTGGACCGGTTGCATTATCTTCCTCTGCCTCAGGTTTCTCATTAAAGGGAAAATAAAAATATCTGCCACCTAGGGTTCCATAAAGATTAAATGAGACAATATATTTAAGGTTCTCAGCATGATGCCAGGTACATTGGGAGGGCTCAGAGAGGTTTAGCTGTTGGTATTGTTAGTGTTATTCCTCTACTCAGGACAGTAGCTTACCCCAGACGACAGCCCAGGGGTTGGACCTTGCAGCCCATGTACTGTTCCCAAGGGATGAGCACAGGCCACACTCCTGAAATGACCGCAGTGACCTTTACTCCCATCTGCTGCGTCTGTCTGTGTAATTGGACACCGTGGTGATCAGCCTGCCATGCCCTTCAGACACTGCCTCACCCACCTGGCTGCAGGTCCAGACACAGAATCTTAGTTGGGTCAGTGTCCCTTGTCTGTCCCACATTCTTGCCTGCCAAATTTGGCTTCTCGCCACACCCACCTGCCACAGGCCTTTAGAGCGGGGCCCCATTTCGAGAATGTGACCTGTGCACATGCCTGGGGATCTGTACCCACCTCATAGAGATCAAAATGGGCTAACAGTCCCTTCCTTGGGTTGTTGAAGCTTTTAGAGGGACACAGCAGCCCGGGTTGAGGTTCCAGCTCTGTGTGTCTGTGATTTTGAGTAAAAGAGATTCATTTTGTGTGTAGAGTGGCTTTGAGGGGGAAGAGGAGAAGCTATAAATAAATAGCTTACTATTATTATATTATTTTTGTAGCGTTCCAATTTCACTCTACCATATCTGTGTAGATGAAAATCACTCCTGGGTTCTTCCAATTTCTTCTTCTTATTTCCCTTCTTGTTAGGAAAGCGGGCACTGTAGAGTGGTCAGCAGAAACACATTTCTTCCTGTCTCTTTGTTCCCATCCTGCACCTGCCACCTGCCTCACCCACACTTCTGGTTATCCCACCCCTAGCCAGTCAAGAGCTTCTAGGAAAGGCCTGTCCCATAACTGTTCTCTGGGTCCTGTTGCCTTCTGACTCCTCATGGCCTTCAATCCATCAAACTGCCCTTCAATGTCCCACTTCTCTGACATTCCCGTGGGCTCTGCTATGGTGCTGAAGCACAACAGATAATTCTGAGCTCAAATCCCAGCTCCACCACCTACCACTCTGAACCTTAGGCAAGCTGCCATGATGCTCAGAGAATAAGATTTCTCACTGGATACAACAGTGATGACGTCCACCCCACGGTAACATCCTTGCCAAGAACGTTGACACCTGTAAGCACTAAGTTAGTGAGAGGCTCTATTTTTATGGCCTATTCCACTCAGTCTATAAACATGTGCAAGCCCACCCTGATCTTTTTTTTTTTTTTTTTTTTGAGATGGAGTCTTGTTCTGTTACTCAAGCTGGAGTGCAGTGGCATGATCTCGGCTCACTGCAAGCTTCGCCTCCCAGGTTCACGCCATTCTCCTGCCTCAGCCTCCCGAGTAGCTGGGACTACAGGTGCCGACCACCACGCCTGGCTAATTTTTTGTATGTTTTTAGTAGAGACAGGGTTTCACTGTGTTAACCAGGATGGTCTCGATCTCCTGACCTCGTGATCCACCAGCCTCGGCCTCCCAAAGTGCTGGGATTACAGGCGTAAGCCACCGTGCCTGGCCCCACCCTGATCTTTAAAAGACCTCCCTTTGATTTTATTCCTCATTCAGCTACCTTCTCAGAGCCACTCTCATTGCCAGTGTCCCATAGGACTGCTATATTCCCCTGGCCTCTTCTTTATCAGTGCAGATTCCCCAGAGGGTCACCAACCACTCCAGCATGTCCAGGCCTGAGCTTTTTCCTGGGACACAGAACTATTAGGGCCCAAACCAGGAGAGTTCCAGCAAACCAGGATGAACCAATCACTCTGCCCTTTGGCCTGCGGTCTTTCTCACCAAATCCTTGAATTATTTAGACAAAGCCCACAGCCCCCACATGGCCACCCTCCACAAGTGACTTCTGTATCTTCTGTGACTCTGTGGCACTCAGCAGGTCATATTGATGACACCGTTGATGATTTCTCCTCTCTTGACTTCCAGGGCCTTGCTCTTGATGGTTTCCCTGGTGCTTCGGTTACTGTGGCTGTATAATCATCAAACCAAAAACTTGACAGCTTCAGCAGCACCCTCTTATTATCTCTTAAAGTTCTGTGAGGTATGGGCTTAGCATGGCAGCTCTCTTGCGGTTCTCACATGCTGTTGCCATTGACAGCAGCTAGGGCTAAACGTCTGATGTGGTCTCTTGCCTGGTTGGGGATGGCTGGAAGCTCTGGGCCTGCCAGCATGCTCTTGTCACACAGCCTCGATCATAGCTAGCCAGGGCTTCTCCCAGCCCAGCTGTCTCAGGGCTTTAAGAGTGAGTGTCCCAAAAGGGAGGGACTTCCAATATCTTGAAGCCTAGGCTGGAAGTTGGCACTTTAGTTTGGAAATCAGCCCAGGTCACAGCACCCACTCAGGCTCCAGGGGAGGCGACATGGACCCCGCCTCTCAATAGGAGGAGCGTCAAGGAATTTATGGCCACCCTTAACATGCCTAACTCCATGATCTCTCTTTCTGTTCTTCTTCCTCTTGCTCCTCGGTGGAATTCCATCCTCAACTCTCCTCTTCTCACAGTCTGTATCAGTCATCTTCACATTTACAGGCACATCAGAATAGCATGGCATGCTTATTAAAAAGAAAGGCTCTTGCCTGTGGAATCTGCACTTCTTATAACCACCGGGGGTAAAGGACTCTCCTGCAATTTTCAGCAGGCTACACTTTGAGAAACACTACTTTACACTCCCCCTACACAAAGTCCTCACACCCTCACTTCACACAGCACTTGCTTGTTCCTTGCTCATCTCTGTTTCAAAGCCAGGTTCTTCTCCTGAGCACGCCGTGTCCAGGCAACTGTGTGTTGCACCTTTCCAGCCCACAGACACATCAGCCTGAACTTGGCGTCTTCATTCCCCAAACTCGCCCCCTTTCTGACCTCTCGGTCTTGGATGATGTGCTGTAGAGGCAGCTGATTCTTCTTCTGCCCCTTTCCTCTTCCCAAGCACACATCCAGTTCCTCACCAAGCCATGTTGATCTTACCTCCTAAGGCTCTTTCTGAATCAGCCTCTTCCATCTTTCTCATTCCAGGTGTTCTTTGTTTCTCACCTGTTTTCATGCCATAGTTTCTTGGTGGTCTCAAGCCTCCAATGTCAGCACCTTACAGTCGTCTCACCACACTTCTGCCAGAATGCAATTTCTAGAATGCAAGTCTAATCGGAATGCTTTTTCTACTTAAAGCATTTGCATAGCTCTGTGTGCTCTGCATCCATATGTCCAAACTGCCTAGAACCTCTGACCCTGGGCTCCTTCCCTGGAATGTTTCTTTTCCAATTCTGACTCACTCACCCCAGCCTCATCCCTTCCCACCCCTGTATGCCACTTGACCCCGAGTCCAGACCTTCCTTCCCACTGGCCTAGTTCCTGTAACTTGGAGGTGATTAGGTATTAGCCAAGGTCGGGCTAGGGCTCCTCCTCATACTATTTCACACAAGGCACAAAAAGAAATACATGCTTGTCTCCCTAGTGTAATGCCAGAACCTCAGCATGCAGGGATGGAGCCTGTATGTCTAGATCTGAGCCCCTGGAGACCAGCACTGTCCCCAGCAGGCCTCCAGCACAATAGGGCGCAGAGAGGCAGCTGTATCTGTTAAGTTCTCACACCGACTTGGCAACTCAAGGTTAATCCAGGAAAGTCTGACTTTGGGTTATAGGCCTTGACCCTTTATTTATGTCAATTGAAGGTTTTCTTCTCATTGGGAAGATCTGACATGTATCCGACTGGAAGCTGACACCATCGTTTTGTATTGCTGTGAATCTGAATGGAATGTTCTGGTTATATCTTTCTGGCTGTTTTCTGTAATAATGCTCAGTCGTGCTTTGTTATTTAATCTGAAGGACTGAGACCTCCATGGACGGCAGGTCAATTTTGATGTCCCCCAGATGCAATGGAATCCTTAATGCGCTGAGGAGGGACTGCATGCCTGCATCTTGTCTTCCCATGTGGATCGGGCCCTCCACTGCCACACGCTATTGTCTCATTGGCCGTGTTCAGTCAGATTGGCCTCTGGCAGCCCCATGCAGTTCAGACGGGGACCAGCTGCAACTGCAGCCCCTCTAGTTCTCTGCTTCTTCTGTGTCCCATGTTGCAAGCCTTGGCTGGGATTGCTGAAAGTGGATATGTTTCCCTGAAGTTGTCTTGCACAAATAGTCACAAACCCTTATTTATTTACTTATTTTTTTAAATTTGAGACAAAGTTTTGCTCCATAGCTCAGGTTAGACTGCAGACCTCTCCAGCTCAAGTGATTCTCCCACCTCAGCTTCCCAATTAGCTGGGTCTATTGGTGCATGCCACCAAACAGAGCTAATAATTTTAAAATTTTATTTTTTGTAGAGATGGGGTCTCACTTTGTCGCCCAGGCTGGTCTTGAGCTCCTGGGCTCTAGTGATCCTCCCACCTTTCTTCCTCCCAAAATGCTGCGATTATAGATGTGAGCCACTATGCCTGGCCCCAAATCAGTTTTATCATGTCATCCTAAAACTAAAAAAAAGAGGAAAAAAAAAATATAAATGGCTCATAGACTACATAAAGTCTAAGCACTTATCTTTCCTGTACTTCTCAGCTCCACCCTGCCGTGCCTTTAATCTTGCTCTTTAATCACTATTATATTCTTTCTACATCCCATTAGCACACAGGATGTCTAATATCTAATATATGATATCACATGATGCATGATAACCTCAAACGGACAGAATTATCACTGTATGAATATTTCCAGCCCTTTCACTCTGGGCTGCTAGAGAGTGCCTGATTATGGACTTGGTAGCTTGGACTCCTTCCTCTACCCAGGGGATGCCTCTTTAGCAAGATAAATTCTTTTGGGATTTTAAAGCAAAACTGGAGGGAAATAAGGAAGGGAAGACCAACATGAGTATGAGGTATAACCAGAGGTAGGTTTGTGGAGAAGTTTAGGTGGTAGGGACACCAGGGAGGGAAATTAATTGTGCGGTGAAAGGACATAGATGAAAGAAGAAAAAGAATCTCAGGAGTATCACTGTGAATTGTATATTCTTTTCCTACAATTTAAGAAACACAAGTAAGAATATAAGCAACACGAATTACTTCATGACTGTTACACAGTGCAATTTTAACCACGATTTCACTTTAGTGTAGTGCTAAAGTGGGTGGGCAGTGGCGGGGGGAGTCTTGGTTTCCAGGGAGCTCTATAAAAAAATCAGATGGCACAACAATATAAATATGCCTATTATCTTGCAGATATGTATATGGAGTCATACTTTTTCATAACTGAAAACCTGTGAAGCAGTGCGATGATCACACCTTTACGTTGCGCAGATTGGGTTCAGTCTCCCCATGCAGATTTAACCTTCTTAAGGGCTTAGCGCCTATGGCCCAAATATTTATTGTAGCACAAATTGAGACATCTCCTTGGAAATAACACAACAGTGATTGAAAATGGCAGCCTGCGGTGCAGTCCTTAGCCACGCTGGCTTTAAAGGCAGAGCAGTCCTGGTGAAAACATGCCCAAGTTCAAATAAAAGGCTCTAACAACATGTCACCTTAACCATCTGGACTGTAGCCTGATGAAGCCCCTGTATCTAATCTCGGTGCCGGTGCCTCTGGTCCCAGCGAGCTTGTTCTGGCTCTGGCCGCACCGCCGCAGGGAAACATTGCTCCAGAATGTCAAGGAAAAGAAGGCGGCCGGCTCCCCTGGAGCCCTGCTTTTCCTCCAGTGCCCTTTGGTCTCCAGCTTTGGCTGCAGAGGGTTTCCCCACAGAAAACTCTCAGCATAAAGCCATTCATGTCTCAATTCTCACCAAGGCACCAATATGTCCATTTCCAGAGCAGAAATAAAAGCTGGATGTACATTCCTGCCCTGTTTCCTCTCAGAACAACACCTGTAATTCCTAATTCACAGCTCTCTGATTATGGCAGAGGGTCTGGTGTTGACTGAGCTCTTGCTGGCCCAGATACATGGCTGGGCACTTCTCCTGAGCTTTTTCAGGTCATCTTTATGGGGTCGCCTTGTAGGGGATGTTCATCACTTTCATCTTATAGATAAAGAAACAGAATCTCAGAGCTCAGAGAGCCTCCCTGGGGGTGGCGTTGAGCCCCAAGTCGCCGTGGCCATCATGCTACCTCTGGCTTAGAAGCCACTGTCTGAAGCCCAGAGTAAGGAGGCGGATCCCCACAGCTCCTACCTGTGTGAGGCTCACCTCACCATGGTCGAGGGGGAGTCATTACAAACTGACAGTAAGGTTGCCTGCTTAGATTTTCTGTTATGTATAATCAGGAGCCCCTGTGTGTTTTTAAAATATGGGACGATGATTTAAATGGGATGAATGCCCTTGTAAGAGAGGTTGAAGGGATATGCCAGCCCCTTTGGCTCCTTTGGCCCTATATAGACACAGCAAGAGGGCACTGTCTTTGAAGCTGAGCAGGCCCTCAGCAGAAGTGGAATCTGTTGGCACTGTGATCATGGACTTCCCAGCCTTTAGAAATGTGAGAAATAAATTTCTATTATTTATGAATTACCCAGTGTAAGGTATTTTGTTATAGCAGCCTGAATGGACTGAGACTGATGATGGCATATGGAAAAGGATTTGAAAATGATGTGCTAAAAAGGTTGAAGGGCATTCTTCTGATGGGTGCAGGGAATGATGAGACCACAGCAGGCAGCAATCTAGGTGTGCATCCAGCCAGGTTTCCACACGAGGAAGGGAGGGGAGAGATAGGCTGAGCCTGAGACTGACCATGGAGGTGAGATGGGATCTGGGATGAGTGGTGCTGACTGGCGGGGGCAGGACACTAGGGCAAGGCACAGAGGTTGAAATTGACTCCAGATTTCTCGTTTATGCCTGGACAGCTGTGAAGAGGTGGTGCCCACGACAGTGACAACAACACAAGGGCGGGGGAGAAGGGCAGCCCCTTTGGCAGTGGTCTCTTTTTGCTGTAAGCAGAGGTCACTCCAGACACACTGCCCAGTTCTTCCTACTAAAACTGGATGAACAGGGAGGTACACAGAGCAGATCTGGACCACAGACCAAGACAGGATACCCTCTTTTCAGGATCACCTTATCTCCGTGTTCTGGAGCAATCCAAGCCCTGATTTGGAAGGACTCTGACAAAGTACACAATGAACAATGACTGCTAGCTCCCTCTGAAGGTTCGAACGGGCCAGCAGAGCTCAAATGCATGTATTAAAAAATGATAATTGAGTTACTACAATAATATAGTATCATATGATTTTATAGGATGGGTCAACTTAAAATTTCACCAGTTCTGTCTTCTGTCAGTGTTAAAGTTTGTATCTTTACATTTCTCATGTTATAGCCATTGTACTACGGTCAAATAGGCAGGTGCCCACTAGAGAAAAATTATGCCAGAGAATAAGAAACGATTCAGGTTTTTTTTCTTTAGCATTTTTATCAGGTATGTTACTCCTTGGAGAATGTAGAAAATATTTGTTTAAAATATTCCTAATTTGATGGTACTTTCAAAATCTGATTTAGTCAGACCATTAAAAATTGTACAAATCAATAGCAATTACCTACTTCTAATTGAATCATTATCCCCAAAGAAAAGTGCTGTTAGAACACTGTAGACTTCAGGTCATCTGCAATATACCTCCACTCTCATAAAAGAGAAATAACAAAAGGAAAAAATAAAGGGAAACATAAAAACCAAAATAAAAGGAACACTTCATTTTATTTTATTATGTTAATCGAATCCCCAGGTAGAAAGAATGACCTTCTGTTGTATTTCGATGTTTAAAATCTGGCCAATGTTTAATGTTTACAAAATTATTTTTAATTTTAAGAGAGTATAATTTACCAATTAGATTAATTGTTTATTACTGCCGGGAGACTGCAAAGAGTCTTATTTTTAGTTCATAACAGAAGCTTCTGTAACCCTTTGGATCATATCTGGGATTCTGCATTTTTATTATAGCAAGAGAGCTTTGATGCTTGGATGTGTTAGGGAAGGAGAGCTGTATCAGAACGTTTCGTTGAGCCAATCTCTCCCTACTTGTTAATTTGGACCTCTCAATCATACATTTTTTAAAACGCTCATTATTTCACATAACATATAAATTTATATAGCATCTTATATACAATTTTAATGCATTCAGACTCCTAAAGCTATAATTCATTATAGCATTTTATTTTATTTATATTAATAAATGTGCCTTGAGTTAATACTCTAATCATTTGCAAACTCAAGCTTTGTCTTGATAAATTTTTACTTTTTGACAAATTATACTACATTAGAAATACCTGCCTTTCCCATTTCACTTTTGTTGATATTCCCAAAACACTGGGACATTGCTAGTCCAACAGCTATATTGAGGACCAGCATCTTCTCAAGTCTGCACAGAAACATTTTTACAATGTCATTATCTAAAGTGTTCAATTTTCAGTTATTTGGAATATGCCTTCTGCAAGCCATTTTTTTTTTTTTTTTTTTTTTTTGAGACAGAGTTTCACTCTTGTTGCCCAGGCTGGAGTGCAATGGCGTGATCTCAGCTCACTGCAACCTGGGACTCCCTGGTTCAAGTGATTCTCCTGCCTTAGCCTCTCGAGTAGCTGGGACTACAGGCACACACCACCATGCCTGGCTAATTTTTGTAGTTTTAGTAGAGACGGGGTTTCACCATTTTGGCCAGAGTGAAACGCTAGGTTGAACTTCTAACCTCAAGTGATCCGCCCACCTAGGCCTCCCAAAGTGCTGGGATTATAGGCATGAGTCACGGCTCACTGTCAAGCCATTTGTTTTTATAGGATGCTGCTACTTGACCAAGTTTGAATATACTTTCATTCAATTATGCCGATATTTATGTACTATAAAGAGCTGATTTTATATTATAATGTATTTTTGTTGTTGCTGTTGTTTTTGTTTTATGAGACAGAGTCTCATTCTGTTGCCCAGGCTGGAGTTTAGTGGTGCTATCATAGCTCACTGCAGCCTCAACTTCCTGGGTACAGGTGATGGTCCCACCTCAGCCTCCCAAGTAGCTGGGACTACAAGCACACATCATCATAATTGGCTAATTTTTTGTAGAGATGGGGTTTTGCCATGTTTCCCAGGCTAGTCTTGAACTCCTGGGCTCAAGCAATCTGCCTGCCCTGGCCTCCCAAAGCTGGGATTACAGGTGTGAGCTACCATGCCCGGCCTATGATGTCTTTCTAATAATATTTAAAGTGTGTTTTCATACTGCCCATGAAGACAATTATGTGAAACGGTTATTTGGAATAAATATACAATAAATGTTCTATATATGTTACAGAAATCTTTAAAAATTGCCTTGAAGGGAATGGCACTAGGGCTGGATTAATTTACAACACGAATTCCCCTTTTTGGTGTGTTGGCTCATGCAAATGAGGAGACAGATGGGAGATCATATAGTATCAAAGTGTAGAAGGGATGTGGCTTTATGGGATGTGGTCACTGCCCCTTTAGACTGAGCCAGGTATATTGAAATTACCATCCAGAGATTTCCTCTTCCTTAATATTTATCTTCCTGACTTAAAAAGATAAAAACTTGCAGGTTGTGTTTGTGCCAGCACCATTGAGAACTGCTACTTTACTGTGACCTTAAAATGGGTTCTTATGTCTATTTCTCAATTAATTAGAACCCAAAGGGAAAAAGTGGGTGCATAGTAAGAAAGAAAAACCTCTCTTACCAAACTTCCATTGTAGGTTTGTGCACACATTTGATTATTATGTCTAACAATCATTACTCATGCAAGTTTTATCCTTTCCATTCTTATTGAAATTTAGGAGGTTTATATTAGGTACCACTTGCTGTAGCCATCTTTACACCCCAAACAAGCCCATATTTCCTATGCTGAATGATGCTATTTGTTGGGTAATGGGAGAGGTCAGCATGACTAGGGTGAAGGGTGTCTGCTGGGGAGGATGGAGAAGTAGGGCTGTGGGCTGAGGGTGAGTTTATGTTGGGGCTTGCCAGCTGAGCAGAGAGATTGCAGCTGATGCAGTAGGAAAGAGGAGCCATGGAGCTTTGGGGCAGATGGTAGCAGAACTGGGTTTAAGGGATTTTTCCTGGCATGGATTAGAGAGGAGAAAAGCCAGAGCCAGGGAGATAAGTAAAGAAAAGAAATTCTGGCCAGGTGCGGTGGCTCACGCCTGTAATCCCAGCACTTTGGGAGGCCAAGGCAGGTGGATTGCCTGAGGTCAGGGGTTCGAGACCAGCCTGGCTAACATTCTGAAACCCCGTTTCTACTAAAAATACAAAAAATTGTGGCAGGTGCCTGTAATCCCAGCTACTCGGGAGGCTGAGTCAGGAGAATCCCTTGAACCTGGGAGGCAGAGGTTGCAGTGAGCCGAGATCGTGCCATTGCACTCCAGCCTGGGCCACAAGAACAGAACTCTGCCTCAACAAAAAGAAAAGAAATTATCTTGCTGGGAGTTTTATGACGCCAATCTCAAATACAAGAGCCAGAAACCATATCTTCTAAAATCATGTTCCCTCTACACCCTGATAGCATAAAACATTCCTCATTGTTTATTCATTCTGCATGAGCCAACACAAAAAAGAGTTATTGGTGTCATTGCTGGGAGCAGAGATACCATAAGTTTCTTCAAAGACAGACACCAGGACTTTCATCTTCATATCTGTAGTCCTTGGAATATAGTAGGTCTTACAAAAACATTTGTCAAGGGAGTGAATGAAAATAAAAGTGAATGAAAATGAAAGCAAAATATACTTGAGGATATAGTTTTTCTTGGACCACAAGTTAAATGCCAATGGATAACTTCAGATTCCTAGCCATGCATCTTTTCCTCTGAGAACTGGATAGCTGGAATAACAGACCACTCCATTTCCTTTCTGACATGCCACATTGAATGAACATCTGTTAAGAACCAGAAAGTGCATGAAGAAGTTTGTCCATGAAATCACTCCATACCCAAGTGGAGGAGAAGCAGCTGTGGACTGAAGGTAAGCTGTGCATTTCCTCAACTGGCAAATGTCAAGCCCATAATCTGAGCTTCGTATATAGGAAATACCTACACATGAAGCCCATCTAGGTATTTCCTCATGCAATAAGAAATACACCAGTATGGGGAGCCATGAAAAAAGCCTGCCATAACTCTGATAATGATTTATTTTCAAAGGCAGAAGAAAATTTTAGAAAACATATACATAGCCGGGCGCAGTGGCTCAAGCCTGTAATCCCAGCACTTTGGGAGGCCGACACGGGCGGATCACGAGGTCAGGAGATTGAGACCATCCTGGCTAACGGCTAACATGGTGAAACCCCGTCTCTACCTAAAAAAAAAAAAAAAACTAGCCAGGTGAGGTGGTGGGCGCCTGTAGTCCCAGCTACTCGGGAGGCTGAGACAGGAGAATGGCGTGAAGCCGGGAGGCGGAGCTTGCAGCGAGCTGAGATCCGGCCACTGCACTCCAGCCTGGGCGACAGAGTGAGACTCCATCTCAAAAAAAAAAAAAAAAAAGAAAACATATACATAAGATACATGACAGCAAGTTTATACACCCAGAAATGTCAGTAGATTAAAAATCAAAGAAATAGGATGACAGTACCAATGTCTCACAGCCCTCCAGAGAAGCTGTGGCTAGAGCCAAAGGTCAGAGCAAAATGTGGAAAATCACTGACAGACTGGCACCATGGGCAGGAAGCCTTGAAGGACTGGGTCAAGCAAAGGCAGAACTGGAGGGCAGGATGCCTGTTGAGAAGACCTGATCTAACTGTGGCTACATTGGAGACGCCCCCGGAGGAGTTATGGAGTGAAAGTTAAGGGACCTGAGCCAAAGGGTCCCAAGTCCAGGGGCTTATGAATAGGAACCAACTCTTCCTTGGTATTAAAGGGGCAGCCCTCTGGGCTGGTTGGGTGACTTTTATCCAACTGCCCTAGACATCACCACTCACTACTGAACATATTTTTAAGGATCTCTTTAAATCTACACCTCTTTTTTAGAGGGCCCATTTCCTAGTGGAGGCAGTGCAGCAGAACAAATAATGAAACAGTTGAATTCTGCTTCATCCATGTCTGCCAAGCCACAAGAATGGTAAAGATACTCACGTTCCACAAAGTACGAGCTGGCATCGATCTTCCAGATGATCTGGCCCCGATGAGAACCATTGACTCCACGGTTCTTATAGTCCAGAAAGTTTTCAGACAAGACCTCATCTATATTCCCAGAGGAAGAAAGCAGAGCAGAGAAACATATCAGTTAACAGCATATTTAGGGGAATAAAAGAAAACAAGCAAAGGATACAAATGCTGCTTCCATCTCAACAGAAGAGAGTGCACCTGGAATCAGAGAGCAGGAAGCATCCCAAGACGCCATTGGGACCAAACGCTTTTTATGCAGGGATCTCCTCCCAACCCCATAGCACTCCTGGCAGGAGATCATCTAGCTGGTTCTGGAACACCTCCAGAAACAGATAAATAATTACTGCTATTGCGGTTCACTTCACTTTTAAATAGCTCTTCCATGTGCGAAAGCTCAGTGTGAAAATCTTCCTTCTAAAGCTTCTATGAAGCAATTTGAGACTGGGGGCGAGACATAAAGAAAATCTCCATTTGGGGTCTAGTTCTCATGGACTCCACGTCGAATCATCTCTCCTCCCACCTGGGCATCACCACCATCCTGCACATGGTCGCACCCATGAACTTATCCATCCGTCCATCATGCACTCATGCATCCGTTGTTCATTCAGCAGCTGAAATCCAGCCATCTGCCAGATGCTGGGGAAGGTGCAGGGGCTGTGGTGTTGGGCAAAACCAGTATGGTCTCTTCTAAACCAAAGCTTACAAACAATTGAGAAGACAGAGTGTAAACACTAAGCAAAGGAATAAATGTTTGATTGTAACTTGTGATAAGAGATGGAAAGGAGGCAGGGCGTGGTGGCTCACACCTGTAATCCCAGCACTTTGAGAGGCCGAGGTGGGCAGATCACCTGAGGTCAGGAGTTTGAGACCAGCCTGGCCAACATGGTGAAACACCCGTTTCCACTTAAAAAAAAAAAAAATTACAAAAATTAGCCAGGCGTGGTGGCAGGCACCTGTAATCTCAGGTATTTGGGAGGTTGAGGCAGGAGAATTGCTTGAACCTGGGAGGTGGAGGTTTCAGTGAACCGAGATCATGTCCAGCCTGTTTACAGAGCGAGACTCTGTCTCGTCAAAATAAAAAAAAAAAAAAAAAAAAAGAAAAAAGAAGAAGAGGGGGGTGTGATAGAGTGACAAGGAAGGAGGCCGGGGGGGGGGGGGGAGGGGGGTCAGGAGAGCGCTGAGGGAGGAGACAAGGCCTGGGAGGAGCTCTGGGTGACTGTGTGCTTTCACCTCTTGCTGTTCTCTGCTCATCACTTTGCAACCCATCGATGTCCTCTTTAAAACCAGTGCCCAGAGAGAAATGCAGCATTCTTGGGGAGGACAGATCTGAGAATACCAAGCTGCCTGTCACCTTCTTGGTTCCAGACCCCACACTTTCAGTGCAGACTAAGACATGGATATGACTTTTACCCTGATCTTCTACGGAGCCCTTGTAGTTTCCACTTCACCAGAAATAATGTGAGCTAGATGGATCTGAGGCTATGGGGAAAACCAAGTGTTGAGAGTCCAAATCCACTGTAGGGGCTGGAGGGACAACCTGGGCAAGGGCACCCGAGGGCAGGCCCAGAGCCCCAGCTCTGCAGAGAGCCCTTCTCATGATTGCCCTTTTCTCTCCTGACACCCTGTGGTTCACATGCTGCATCTGGCTGGACTGAGAAAACAGGCAGAGATGAAGTGCAAAAAGCACTGAGCTTGAAGCCAAAGGGCCCAGCTCTTGAGGCCTTTTGTGCCATTTGCCAATAGTGTCACCTCTATAGTCTTTCCTCATCTGCAAAGTGGGGAGTAGTAATAACTTCAGTCTTACAGGGGAGCACTAAATGAGATAACTGTAAGCGTACTTGTAATCTGCTATGTGGATTGCACATTTTAGGCTGCCCCTTCTCTGGCAAAAAAATGACTGGGCAAATGAACACTCATTACTGATAAGAACTGTTTGTATCCTTTGGAAAATCACTTGTTTGCAAAATTTGCCTGTCTTTTTATTCACAGTGTGTGCTCACAGCCCTGTTTGGGTTACCAAGAAGATTGCATAATACATCTTTTACAGTAATTGCCTCATTTCTGCAAAAAGGCGTAATATTTTGCTAGCTCCCTGGGTCTTCAGCACAGATATAACAAGTCTCACACCCAGGTAGAAATTTGCCTCATTATAGCAGTTCTCCAAGGGATGGTATTTCCCTGAATTTCTCCACTCTGACCACTGGGATATTCCCTTTAATGGTCATGGTGGGATTTATAGACAATAACACCTGGAAGAAGGATATTCATTCATGCATGAGATAATGGGTACTGGGTACTTTGTTCTGTTCCAGACGTGCTAAACCCTGGGGATACACTGGTGAACAAGACACGGTCTGTGTTCTCAGGCAGTTTCTAATATATTTGGAGATTTATTCAAAAAAACAGGTAATTTCATTAGAATATAGAATGTACAAAAGGGGATTAATTATCAAGGAACCACAGGAACATGAATGAGAAAAGGATGAAGGGGAGGTGGGAAAAAATCAGAAAAGGATGATGAGGATGGCAAAACACACACACACATACACACATTAATGAGAAAAACGTATTTTGCTGTAGACATTTAAACACAATACATTTTAAAGGACTGGCCACTAGTCTTGGTAAGCATCCCCTTCCCTCACACTAACAATAACATTTAATCACAAACATCATGCAAGAAAAATAGAATAGTCTGTATTCTTGCCTGGGCCATCTGGGCTGAGAGGTCAAACCCTTCCCCAGAGTCATTTGTTACAAGTTGTTAGAAAAGTTACTAGTCTTTGCTTAGGAATCAAAATGCATTGACAGGGTCAGTTGCAGAAATCCAAAATCAGTCTACATATTTTATGCAGAAAGGGATTTAATGCAGGGAATTCAGGGCTGGAGAAGTGGACTCTAGGCAGGGCCTCTGGAATCAGGATAACTGCCTAACTGGCTCTCCAATGAGGCTGATGCCTTTGTCCCACTCACAAGGGCTGCCCTGGGACCTGCTGAATATGACTGCTCAGTACAGTCACTGCAATCTGGAGAGCAGAAGGCCGCTGTCCAGGCCATGGCAGCTGCCTCTCCACCTGTGAAGACAGTGATCAGTCAGTGGCAAGCGGAGTAGGTCACTGCCTGCCCCCACCTCCACTGCCTGTTGGCGTCCAGGAAGCTAGAGAGTAGACTCAGGACACTGCTGCAGAAAAGCTCCATTTCTCAAGGCCATGCTTGTAGCAGCCACAGGCTCAAGAGCAGGATCCCCACATTTCACATATTCACCTTCCTGATCTTGCACAGGTGCAGCTAAATGAATCCAATTTGCATCCAGAACATGGTTGCACAGGAGTCTGGGAAATGTAAATTTAGAGGATCAGATTCTGCACTAGGGGAAGGCACAGGAGATCAGAGGAGAGAGGAGAGTAGAGGGGAGGAGACAGGAGGAGAGAGGAGAGGAGGGGAGGGGAAGGAAGGGGAGGGAAGGGGAGAGGAGAAGGGGGAGGAGAGGGGAGGAGAGAGGAGGGGAAAGGAGAACTGGAATGGACACTGTGGCCAAGCCACACTCTCCACATCAGTGTGGAATGGGTGCTCTGGGCTCTCTACCACGAGGCTGTTATTTTCTGCATTCTTGTTATGATGGAAGCCTCTTTGTGGGAGCAATATTACATCCCCTTTGAGGCAGGAAGCTTACATCTACCATTACTATGTGATCTTAGGCAGTTTATTTAATCATTCACTATAAAATGGGGATTAAATACTATAAGTACCTACCTCAAAATCTTGTTGAAATGATTCCTTGAGTTAATACAGCTAGTGATCTTAGACCAGTGTCCAACATCTAATAAGCAGCTATTTCTGCTTAGAATCTGGACTAAAAATAGGGCCCTCTATTGCTATTCCCTGTGATACTTACTATGTAAAACCATTAATAATAACTTGAAGCACTAGCTCACATCAGTACTGTTTAAGATTTTGTCATCGTACATTTTGTACAGAACGTGTAGAGATCAGTTCCTCAAGAAAAGATTATATTTTCTGAGTGGTATGCATTTCCTCTGGTGTGTAGAATCCTACCACCTGCTCCTCATTTTATAATAGAGAAAGGAAAAGGATCTTTGTGGATTATTAAAATTTTAATCAGAAAGTTCTAATGAAGCTTACAGAAACAGACATACCTAAGAAACAAGTAATATATTTTATCTTGATTTGTCTTCAAAATAAAAATTGTAGCTGTGGTTTCCATGCCACAAGCTATAATAGAAGAGTGGATAACAAACACGCTATTGCTGTTAGGAGTGGAACAAGGAAGTGAGCCTATAACTGATTAAAAGAGAGAATCAGTATACTACCCAGGTCTCCTACACCCATCAGAAAAAAGATATGGCTTCCATTTTCAGAGTAATTCATGCTTTCTGACAACCAAATCTTGGGAAAAAATCTCCGAGGATTCTCCCACTGTGGCTGGACCATGACTTCACTAAATGATGGGACAGGGCTGGGTGCGGTGGCTCACTCCTTTAATCTCAGGAGTTTGGGAGGCTGAGGTGGGTGGATCACCTGAGGTCAGGAGTTTGAGGCCAGCCTGGCCAACATGGTGAAACCCCATCTCTACTAAAAGCAGAAAAATCAGCCAGGGGTGGTGGGGCATGCCTGTAATCCCAGCTACTTGAGAGGCTGAGTCAGAAGAATCACTTGAACCTCGGAGGCAGAGGTTGCAGTGAGCTGGGATCATGCCATTGTACTCCAGCCTGGGCAACAGAGCGAGACTCCATCTCAAAATAATGATGATGATGATAATAATAATAATGGGACGGGAGATATGGGGAGAATCTACTTGTCTTTCTTACTACTAAGCCAATGATGTAGAAGCTCCATTCTCTTGTAGAAGCAGGGACTCTAAGCATAAAGTGATAGAGGAGCTCCTAAAAATCAATACCACTTTCTCCCCTTCTGTGGCCTTTCCTTCACATTGTTTCTTTGGACACACGAATTCTGTTTGTGCCTTAACTGAGAAATACAGCTTCTGCTCTTCTAGATTCTAATAGGGTGCCTGATGTAAAGGAAAAACTTTAATTCTTCAAGAGTTGGGTTCCATAAATCAGCAGCCACACTTCACCCTCTACATTCAGGTATCTTCCCCCTCTTATGGCAGAATAGTCCTATTTGCTTTGAGAGCTCTAGAAGTCCCACCATGCTGAAAGCATCACAACCCTTGCCTCCGCTGGACATCTGATGGCACACTGATGTGCCATGGCCCATACCCAACACTGCACCACAATGCTTTGCTACTCCTGTGGCAGCATCAGTCTTGAGCAAGGGGAGGCAGCTGTGCGACTGTGGGAGCCACTGACTCGACATCTCCTCATTCATGAAATGACAGATGAGATGAAATCACTGTCTCTACATTTCTCGGCCTAGATCTCTGATTTGATCTCTGGCAAAGCACGACAAATGTGGAAGATAAGCTACTAAAGACTTACACATTATTGACTTTTAAGATTCACAGACAATTTCGGATTTGGAAGTTATTTTTGAAATGCTATGCCATTGAAAGTGTTGGCATTTTGCATTACATAACTTCACAGTTATATATGTGTAGCTACAATGAGAATAACAAACTGTCAAATTAAGGTTCTAGAATGATGAGTTGTGGTTACTTTTATCTCAGTCAAAATGTCATGTTAACACCAGATCTTATTCATTCATGGAGTTTCATAATACCTGATACAGCTACCCACCCCCTCCTCTATCTCCCTCTTCTTTTGTTCTCTCCAGTCTCCTGGTTGTCCTGCCTCTTCACCACCTCCTCCTCTTCTGTTTGAGTTCCTCGTCTGCTTCTCCCCTGCCCCTCTCTCACTGTGACTATCTGGTGCTCTCTTTCTGTACACAGCACTAGAGTGAGCTTATCCACCCCCAAGATGTCTGTTACCCCAAATCTACAACCCTAGCTTGGATCCCTGGCTGAGCTTCAGACCCATTCATTCATTCACTGTGGACGCACGTCCCTCAGGTGTTCCACACTCAGTAATTCCATCTTGAGCTCATTACCTTCTCCTCAAACAGGCTTCTCTTCCAGGGGGTCCCTAACTTGAGGAATAGCATCAGTACTCATCAGCTGCGGGAAGATGCCCTTGTAAGGAGTTGACTCAAAACTAGATCTGGGCTGGGTATGGTGGCTCATGCCTGTAATCTCAGCATTTTGGGAGGCTGAGGCTGAAGGATCACTTGAGCCCAGGAGTTTGAGCCTGGGCAATATAATGAGACTCTACCTCAATAAAAAACCAAACCAAAACAAACCAAAAAACAAACCAAAACCAAAAGCAAATCAAACCAAACCAAAACCCTAGATTCAGAACCTAAACCTAATTACCTCAAGTGCTAAACAAAAAACATTCACGATGAAGGTCAGAATGGGTGGGAGGGGACTGTGGTAACACTGAAGGTCACAGGCCAGCCTAGGGAGGGTGCAGATGCTTAACTTCAGCTGATTAGAACCATGTGGTATCACAGGCTTAAGCTGCCAAATTGGAGGCTTTTGTGAAAGAAGCTAGAAAGTTGGGTTTCAACTTGAAACTTCCACATTTTAAGTGTGGATAATCAATCAAATTTAAAACAAAACAATGTAAATGAAACAAAATATGCAGCCAGGGGCAGTGGCTCACACCTGTAATCCCAGCACTATGGGAAGCTGAGGTGGGTGTATCACCAGCCTGACCAACATGGAGAAACCCCGTCTCTACTAAAAATACAAAACTAGCCAGGTGTGGTGGCACATGCCTGTAATCCCAGCTACTTGGGAGGCTGAGGCAGGAGAATCACTTGAACCTGGGAGGCAGAGGTTGCAGTGAGCCGAGATCATGCCACACTCCAGCCTGGGCAACAAGATTGAAACTCTGTCTCAAAAAAAAAAAAAATGCTCGTTGGGCTGTTATTTTGCAATCTCTGTTCTTGATGGATAGTATCTACTTTTATTCAAGAACAATTTTTGTTTTTCAGAAACAAATTGAATTTTAACTTTTGGAAATCCAGTTTAGCTAGTCACAGCTATTTGTGTAAAAATTTCAACAATGTATGCATCTCCATCTTTACATTAATGTGTGTGTTATAAACACACTCACCAAGCTGAGGGAAAAACCTTTAAGAGACCCAAGAATATTTCCCTGAGAACTAGCTAGTCAGATAAGATCCCCTTTATTTTATCAGAAAAACTGTCCAGGTTGTAAACTACTCATAACAATCCATTACTTTCTGTGATGTTAAATCCGGTGTTGTGTGTCTGAATGTGCAAATGTTGCAGAGCACAGCCTGAAGGCAGAAGGCCTGGCCTCGGATGGACCTGGTGTTGAATCTGTTGACTCTTGTGGCCTTCCAGCAATTATAACTTGACTTTTGGGTAAACACATCAATTTCCATGACAGCTGATTCTGTCACATAAAATAGATGAAATACATTTTTCATTTAAATTGGTTTTCATAATTACAAGATTTTCAAAACCAATCCATGGGAATGGTGAAACTTTCATAAAAATAATTGCCTCAGCATCCAACTTATTTGCATAACTTGTTTTGTTTGCAAAGACTTGAGAAAATTCACATAGAACAATTTCTTCTGGTGAACTTTCAACTTTGGCACTTTCAAAATTTTGAATAAATCTCCACCTAAAGTAAGGCAAGTCAGCTTTCTCCAGTACCATGCCTGTATGCCTGTATGTATAATCCCAGGTTGTCTGTTGAATACAAAGCAGTAAGAATGTTGGAAGAGCTGGTGAAGATTACGCTGGAAACTGAAGTGAAATGACCTCCATGTAGGTGTGCTTACATGGGTTGGGCATATGGTGTTACTTTGTCTTATAAGCACATAGATTTAAAAACAGGCTTTGATATTAATTTATTCACAAGTGGAAGAGCTTCTATAGTTGCAAATGATAATGATGTTTGTGTTTAACCACACCTCACTCTGCTATAGCTCATGGTTTTCTTTCATGGAATAGAGATGGCAAGAGAGGCCTTATTATCCATTTTGCAGAAAAACAAGGTCATGCAATAGTGGTCTTCAGCGTGTTAGAATCTGGCATATAACACAGTTGCTTGTATATTTTAATTATATTGCAGGTTTATTAAAACGTGACAGCATGTGTAAAAGTGAATTATGAACAATACACTTGGCACATTCTACTCACCAATGAGGTACATGCCAATCCAGTCCCCAGCGTCCACTTCCTCCTTTATGTCCCAGTGGATGATCAGGTCCTGAGAGTGCCCGATGGAGTAGTAGGAGCTGCTGACCATGAGCGTGGAGCGGCTGTCCGAGGTGACCAGGTCGGTGTCGCTGGTGGAGCGGGGAATGGTGACGCCATCATGGGGGCCGCCCCTGAGGTCCATGTTGTGGAACTGGTCGGGATTGTAGCTGTATCGGAGCGGCTCCTTGCACCGGCGTCGGCTCTGGGAGTTTCTAGAAGGAGACGCCATGGCGGCCAGGCCTAAAAACCTGTTCTGGTACAGATTCTGTGGGAGCAAAGAGACAGTGAGCAGGGTCAGGGCACGCCGGCCACTCAGTTGCTGTCATCACAGGAAAATGAAATATGTGCCGCGAGACACGCGCTGTGAGTGAGCTGCCCTGCTGGGCAGATCTGAAACATGGCATAGAGCATCTTCCTCGTGACAAAGGCTGCAGCCCTGGGTTCACACGGGGACAGCAAGAACAAAAACACGAGTGCACCAGGGTGTCCTGTGTTTCCATGCTCTGTTGGAGTCTCTGCCTCTCCTGGCTCTAACCCACTTGATACCAGAAGGACTGGGATGTGTAGAATGACCCTGAAGGTGTGACTATTCCTCAACCAAACACCATCCCTCGAGTTCTCCAACACCAATTACATTGGATCTGATTTGATCCTTCTTTAAGGCAAACGATGATTATCATTATTGACCTCTGAGTGATCCCTGCAGCATTCAGGTCCCTACACACAGCCCAGAATTAGAAGTGGTCCCTGCTGGGTGAGGCAGTCACTCCTCTATTTACAATCTTTCACTCTACAGAATGCCTTTGGGCTGTGTGAAGTTTCTATGAAGGATTTCAAACATCCGAATACGCTTTGAACACTACGATTTTCAATAAAATCCAATCTCAGAGGACTGTATCTCCCTTGGAGCCAGTGTTAGTGTAGAAAACATGGATGAGAAAAAGATGCATTTTTGTATTGTTTACAACTTTGAGCACTTAAAATGAGCCAAGCTGATGCAGAGCAATAACTCGTTTTGGGCACAGATAGCTTTGAAAACACAGAAAGATAGGCAGCAAATAGAACTCACGCAGAGGATTTGTTTTTGAAACAAGCAAGGGTGATTCTGACTTCATCCAAGTATACTAAAATTGCGTTTAAATGAACATTTTTGGGGGGTCCTGGTTATTGAAGTTCATGTTGTTCCATATGTAGTTTTCAAGAAGAGAAGATTAAGGCCTAAAAAAGTGTTGACTCATGAAGTTTAGATCCCAGGAACTGTAACTTATTATGCACCTAATCAAATGCAAATTATTGACTTTTTGTTTACCAGCCATGATGAGCAGACTACGGCAACAGTGTACTCTTTCAGTTACATCAACATAGTTAGCGGTAATTTAGGCCTGCACTTTTTCCATCCTCGAAGACCAGGATGTTGTAAAAAGTCTATTAGCCTGAGAAAGCACAGTGTTGGCATTCTGAGTCTTGGTCCTCTATGGCCACGGGGCAGGCAGGCCGTTTCACTCATCTGTGTCTCCTGTTTGGAATTCCTTTGGTCCTACTGGTGGTTGCTGTAGAATTATGATGGGCAGGCAAGCCAGACTGCAAAAAGCATCTCATCACCCTACTGGGACCATATTTCTTATTTTTTCAAAATGCTTGTCACTGTAGCAGTATGAAAATAGATGGACCATGGTGTTGCCTGGAAACCATCCCTCCTCTCAGGAACACAGGCAAAGCGCTGAAGACCAGGGAAGCAGGAACCACCCACCTATCTCAAGGCACCATGGCTATTCTGGGCAGTTTAGGGAGGATCTTAGTAAACTGACACCCCTCCAGGAGGCGCTGACCAGAGACCTTTGTAAAATCCCCAAAACAGAAAGGCTGCTGTTTGTTTAGTTTGTTTAGTTCCCACATACCTTAAGTGGACTAATACCATCTTATAGTATTACAGAGATTCAAAATAATTATGAGTTAGACCATAATCAAAGCTGAGGCAACACCTACCAGCCTCTCAGTTGTGGGTCTATCCCTGGACAATTTAATCTTTCTGGACCTTGGTTTCCTCCTCTGTAAATGGGCTGTTGTCAGAATTTAATGAGACAGTGCAAGTCAAGTTCTTAGTATAGTACGTGCTCAATAAATAAAAATCTCCTGCTAAGATACTACTGGTAATGCTTTAGGAAGGAAACCTCACTGAGACATAGGGCGTGGGCACTCAGCCAGGCTCCGTCACTGAACAGGCTTCCTTCACGCCACCCCAGAGTCCTCACTCTTAAGTTCATGCATTAAATTCAAGAAACCCTCAGGTTTTCTTACAAAATCAAAGTACCAAGGGTTAAACAGCCTAGTGTATTTGTAAAGGTGCTCTATAGACCCGTGTTCAGGGCAGAGGCTCCTTTATTTGTAAGGTTTACAACTGAGTAGGATATTTTTGCATTAATGATGAAGAGCCTAAGATAAAGATTTTTATGTACGTGGTTTCCATCAGGGCCCCAAAAGGATTATAGGGTGTTTCTCTTTTGCCGAAGACAACAATTCTGCTATTGCATTTTTACTAAAATCCCCTGGAAACTAGAGAACTCTCCTGAAACTGTCAAATTACGCCAGTGATCACTGTCCACACGGCGAGAGCAAAGGTAGAGAAGGGAACATTAGTCAAAGAAGACATTTGTCAGCAATTACTGGATTGGAACGATGACATTTGCCCAGGATAAGCAGGACAGTCTCAAAGCTGTCCCTTGCACCCCACCCTCTCCCACCACCCTGTCTTTGCACACATCCTCCCCATTCCTACTTGCAGGCAGGATCTGCACTTCTGCGTCAGAATTATGCTCCAGCACCAACTCTGCTGTAACCGCTCCTTGCCTTCTTCCCATTTCCAAGAGTGGAACTTTCTGCTCCGTGATGCACAGGAATCCCATTCCCCTGCAGGGATTCTTAGGTACTGTTGCTAGTTGATCTGTCCACGTTCACTCCTACACTGTGAAGTTTTCTCCTCTGTATATCCCCTGTACCTTGCATAATTCCTGGCACGAAAAACCTCCAAAACTTTAATTTATAGAAATTATTTTATTCAATGATATCCCTTCTTGTTCCAGAAAGGGTTTAAGATGGCTTATAAAAATAGATAAAATGGCCGGGAGTGATGGTTCAGGCCTGTAATCCCAAAACTTTGGGAAGCCGAGGCAGGCGGATGACCTGAGGTCAGACGTTCAAGACCAGCCTGGCCAGCATGGTGAAACCCTGTCTCTACTAAAAGTACAAAAATTAGCCGGGCATGGTGGCGGGTGCCTGTAATCCCAGCTACTTGGGAGGTTGACGCAGGAAAATCGCTAGAACCTGGGAGGCAGATGTTGCAGTAAACCAAGATTGTGCCACTGCACTCCTGGGCAACAAGAGTGAGACCCTGTCTCAAAAAAAAAAAAAAGAAAAAGAAAAAATACAGAAAGGCATGATAATTTAGTAGTAGATGGAACATAGAGAGAAGAAAATAAAGATATGAACACAAAGCTATGTAGGAAGGAGGTGATCTTAAAATTATATTCCATCATGTCCAAAACAGGTGTTTTTATTAAAGACTCACAACAGTTGCTCCTTTTTATTTTTAATTTCCCAGCTTTATTGAGGTATAATTGACAAATAAAATTGCATGATTTTAAGGTGTATGATGTGAAGATTATATAGACAGAAATATATAATATATATTATATATTATGTACAATATGTAAGTATATGTATTTCACTGTATATAGTGAAACATATATTTTATTTTATATATATATGTAAATATATAGTGAAATGATTACCACAATCAGGTTAGTTAGCACATCCATCCCTCACCTAGTTACCCCATTTTTATTTTACTTTGTTTTGGTTTGTGGTGAGCACATTTGAGCAAATGTCAACGGTTGCTTCTTGAACATAGCAGGTGGATAGAGCTGATTGCTCAACATGCAATTCCTTTGTGGCTATGTTTCTCCCAGGCATTCACAAGTGTTTCTAGCATATACTATAGACTCATCAGGCCAGAAGAAGCAATTTAATCATTCTCTCTTCACATCTGAACTGTGGGAGATAGATGAAGCTCTGTCCTGTTTTTAAATAGCCCTGGATAAAAGGCCACTCTCTTCCTAGACAGTGATTCCAATGTCTTACAACTCCGCCATTCTTCCTAACCTCTAAAGCAGATCTCCCCAACAGGAGACCTCCTTTCTTTTTCTGGCCCTCTCGATCTCTGTATGTATGGGAAATCAGTGGATATCACTAAATTTCTCCCAGCCTTTTCTCCAACTCACTAATAACTCAAATATCTTTCGTCTTCTTTTCTCTTTGGTGATAAACAATAGGAACTGATAGGAGGACCACAAGAATATCAGCAATAGTTTTGGTAACACTGTAATTTTCCAGCTATTGGTTGTAATCACGTGTCCCTAGTTACGGGCTATGTCAAGCATAGATTTTAGTTGACCCTTGAAAAAGTGGGTCTGATGAGTGAGCCCCTGAGAGCAATTTAAATACACTGTACAAACTGCCCTGCTTTATAGGGAGAAAATACCATCTGCTGTTTTTTTTTTTTTCTTCCTATTTGTAGCAGAGGACCCACCAATGTTGCGTTTATTTGTTTTGCTTTCCAACTTAAACTACATCGTAATTGTTGAAATGTTTTGAATTAAGTGATATGCTCTTTGTTGTTTTTCTTTTTTTCTTAGTCTTGGAACAGGCCTTGTGGGTTTAATATGTTTTAAGATATTCTCATGGAGTATAGCACATTAACAAAAATAAAACCTGTAAAAAAACCAGAATCGGCCGGGCGCGGTGGCTCAAGCCTGTAATCCCAGCACTTTGGGAGGCCGAGACGGGTGGATCACGAGGTCAGGAGATCGAGACCATCCTGGTCTACATGGTGAAACCCCGTCTCTACTAAAAATACAAAAAACTAGCCGGGCGAGATGGCGGGCGCCTGTAGTCCCAGCTACTCGGGAGGCTGAGGCAGGAGAATGGCGTAAACCCGGGAGGCGGAGCTTGTAGTGAGCCGAGATTGCGCCACTGCACTCCAGCCTGGGCGACAGAGCGAGACTCCGTCTCAAAAAAAAAAAAAAAAAAACCAGAATCTTAAAAGCAGAAAATCATCACTTCTAGGGATGGAACATGTTATTATGCATCAGTTTTTTTTTTTTTTTTAAGAACCTGGAGACAAAATATTCTGCTCTGTCAGTTTCTAAGTCATTAATAGCGTTTCTGTCTTGCAATATAAAGCCGTGAGTGAGTGCCATCTCAGAAATGAAAAGAAAGCAGACAAAGGCATGCCTATAATAGAGTAAATGACTCTTAAAAATTGCCTCTACACCAAGGAATCAAAAATTGTAAGTGAAATACACAGCCCTTGGAGGAAGCTTCATTAAAGTATATATGATGAGGTTATAGAAACTGGCATTATTTAGTTGGAAGAAAGAACGTAATACTTTTTTAGTCCATGAGCAGATTTTACTTTGATCAAGAAGACGCCTGCAGCTTCTTGCTCAAAGCTATCCTGCACTCGGCTTTGTTATGACACCAGGAGGGTAATGGAACTTAAAAAAAAAAAAAAATCAAAACTTGTCTTTTTCTACAAAGGATTTGAGAAAATTTACAACCCAAGAAATGTATAATAGAATAGGAAAATACAAAACAGACAGAAATCAGGAAGTAGCAATACGACGGAAGACAAAAATAAAATAATTCTGAGCATTTGCTCTATGCAGCGGAATTTTGTATATCTCATTAAAATACTATCAAGGCTAGGCATGATGACTTATGCCTGTAATCCCAGCACTTTGGGAGGCTGAGATGGGCAGATCACCTGAGGTCAGGAGTTCGAGACCAGCCTGGGCAACATGGCAAAACCTTGTCTCTACTAAAAATACAAAATTAGCCAGGCGTGGTGTCACATGCCTGTAATCCCAGCTACTTGGGTGGCTGAGGCAGGAGAATAACTTGAACCCAGGAGGCAGAGGTTGCAGTGAGCTGAGATCACGCCATTGAACTTCAGCCTGGGCAACAAGAGCAAAACTTCATCTCAAAAAAAAAAAAAAAAAAAATAGCTGGGCATGGTGATGGGTGCCTGTAATCACAGCTGCTGAGGCTGAGGCAGGAAGAATCGCTTGAACCCGGGAGGCAGAGGTTGCAGTGAGCTGAGATCATACACTGCACTCCGTGACAGAATGAGACTCTGTCCCTCCCCAAACAACAACAACAACAACAACAACAACAACAACAACAGTATCAAGTTTCACTATTCTCAGGTTGCTAGAAAAGCCAGCTCAGAATGGTTAATAAAAATTCTGAGGTCATCCATGTGTGGCAGGAAATGGGGATTTGAGCCTGTGTATGGACGATTATAAGAGGGCACTTTTATCATTCTTAAGCATTCTCTCCAAATTATAAAACAGAAGGACAGAATTGCAGTAATTGAGATTCAGATACTTCTCTGAGCGTCTTGGCAGCCAAGAAGATAAAAAGGAAAGCTTAGTTCTTATGATCAGAATACAAGGACTTTTTTCTTCCTCCAAGTTCTTAACAAAATGTTTCATCTTAGACTTTCTGTAGGAAACACAATGAAATGTGGTGAGTAAGATCTTAAGAGACTTTTAATCACGATTATAGTGGCAGATTCCTGGTACAAGGCTTTGACAAAAGCCAAGGTCATTGCACGAAGAGAGTTCTTTAGGGACTTAGCGGCTGTGCTGTGTTGCCTTCTGACCACATTCCGAAGTCTACCTGGCTTAGTCACTTCCAGGGGAAGCTTATACCCTGAAGCTTCCACTCTGAACTCAGTGACTGTTCTCAGTCCTGCAGCTTCCTCTCTGGCCTCAATGGAGATTTCCATCAGAGCCTGAATGAGATGTTCTGTCTAAAACTGCCTTACCTGTCAACTTATTTTCTGTCATTCCCCTCTACTTAGAAGGCAGGCACCAAGACAGCAGCCCGGCCTAGCAACTTCAGGTCTGCATTTCCAGCAAAAGTAGTGCCTGGTGGCTGGGCGCACTGGCTCACACCTGTAATCCCAGCACTTTGGGAGGCTGAGGTGGGTGGATCATGAGGTCAGGAGATCGAGACCATCTTGGCTAATACGGTGAAACCCCGTCTCTACTAAAAGTACAAAAAATTAGCCGGGCGTGGTGGCGGACGCCTGTAGTCCCAGCTACTTGGGAGGCTGAGGCAAGAATGGCATGAACCCGGGAGGCGGAGCTTTCAGTGAGCTGAGATCCGGCCACTGCACTCCAGCCTGGGCAACAGAGGGAGACTCCATCTCAAAAAATAAAAATAAAAATAAAAATAAAAATAAAAATAAAAATAAAAATAAAAATAAAAATAAAAATAAAAATAAAAATAAAAATAAAGAAAAGTAGTGCCTGGCAAGAACATAGATGATGCTCAGTAAATACTTTGTTGAGGCTGTGTGCTGTGGCTCACGCCTGTAATCCCAACACTTTGGGAGGCTGAGGCAGGCATATCACCTGAGGTCAGGAGTTCGAGACCAGCCTGGTCAACATGGTGAAACCCTGTCTCTACTAAAAATACAAAAAAATTAGCCGTGTGTGGTGGCACATGCCTGTAATCCCAGCTACCCCGGGAGGTTGAATCAGGAGAATCGCTTGAACCAGGGAGGCAGAGGCTGCGGTGAGCTAAGATTGAGCCACTGCACTCCAGCCTGGGTGACAGAGCGAGATTCCATATCAATCAATCAATCAATCAATCAATCAATCAATAAATAACTGTGTTGAATGAATGAATGCATGTGTGGGTAATATGTGGGCTGGGGGGCACCTGGACATGGGGCTCTACTCCTTGAGCTCAGGAACTCTTCTAAGCACTTATTTTGCCTTAAGCACAAGGCTTGGTGCCCAGAATTGCTCGAGTTGAGTTCCTGGTTCCTGGACTGCATTGGGGTGGGCCAGGTGTCTGGATGCAGGACCAGCATAGAAGCACCAGGAATCCCTGAGGCAGCACAGGAGAAGTGGGGATGGCTTGGGCCGGAGGGTTCGGAGACAAGGCCAGGGCAGCTTTATCCAGAGCTCTACTCGCTGCTGGGCCCTGCTGGTCCTAACAGTCTAAAAGCAGAAACCTCCTACCCAACCCAATGGCAGGCACAAGAGATCACAAAAATCACTGCAGCCCACGCATTTCCTCTGAGTCACCACTGTTAAGGAAAACAATTTGTTAGGCTAAAAATAAGGGCTCCACCTCTCTGGGAATTGCCTTCATCACCTGTCAAATAAGAAGAAAGTGTTGGGATGAGATTAAATACTGCCCCTGGGTCCCCCTCTCTCTCTCGCATCCTGAGATTTGAGTGCTGCTTACCCATTTGTACCTCTGCTTGGGAACTGCTGTGTATGAGGGATGTTGTGGGACAGGGGCGGGTGTAGGGGCTGTGAGGTGGTCCTGACCCGCTGTCAGGCATGAGGGAGTAGAGTGGGAGGTGGCTGATAAGCCACCATCTCTATCTAACTCTTCAGCTCCCAGACACCTGTTCCTGAAACCTGTGCCTAAATTTGTGTTTTCAGCCTCAAAGCCATGTGCTAAAAAAGCTTTCTTTTGTGTTGGCCATTGTGTGGAAGAATATAACAGAATTACATAAACTAAATTGTGTGGGCTTCTTTTCTTTGAAAAAGAAATAAAATCCCACTCGTTGCTGGCTGAAAGGGAACATTAGGGGGAGAAAATTTTAATAAGCAAATCAAGGCAAGCCAGATAATATCCACATAGGAAGTCATGATTTAAAATACAAGGAACTTGTTAAAATGACAGCCAGACACATTATTTTAGGAACACATGATGGCTTATCGCACATAAAAAAAAAGACCCACCAATAAGTGTAAGAGTTGAACATCCCCTCCCACTTTTGACTCTGCAGCCCTTTGATGGCAGGTGCGGGGGGTCGGGGAGTGGGCTGGTCTTTGCCCCTTGTCGCTCACACGCCATTCTCACTCACACGTAAGAGAAAGCAGCCGGAGACCAGGCTCCAGGAGGGGCATTAGAACAGACCTTTCACTGCTTTGCTCAAGTCTGGAATTGCTTGGTGCAGCTCGGGCTATTTGGGAGGTTTATGTTTGGAGGTGTTCAGCAGCGAAGTTGCTGAAATCTGGGCGGTTTGTATGGGCAGAGGAATGGGCAGGGGACTGTGGGCATGGGAGAGGGAGGAAGGTGGCAGGCAGGAGGGCCTCATCGGGTTAGCTGGGGCAAATTCCTGTTCATAATACTTAGCACTTCCTCTGGTTTACACAGAAAGGAAAGGTGAGAAGTGGTATTCCTGTGTGTGTGTGTGTGTGTGTGTGTGTTGTGTGTGTGTGTGTGTGTGTAAGACACAGAGACAGAATGAATGGGAACTTACACATGTGAGAAAGAGACCCATTTTTCCCTTCTCAATGCTAGGAAATACCGTTTCTTCCTCAGGAAGGCACTAGCCTGATTGAAAGAGGAAACGTTTCCTCTTTACCTACTGATACCTGCAGAGGAAAAGGATGCATGTTCACCTCCCAGAACCATAGTGTGGCTCCAGGGGCCGAAGGTGCCTGACTTCAGGGGCCCTGTGGACCATACAGGAGAGAAAGGGAGGTGGAGCTGCTGTGAGCCAGCCACATCATCCTCCAGGGGTGGCCCTGTGCCGGGCATTTGTGAGGAGCCCCCATGATGACTTCAGCCTCACTCCACCCTGAGCCCAGCAGGGCGTGTGCTGTGCTGAGTGGGGTGACTGTGTCTCTTCCCATAAGCAGGGCACCACCACCTGCTTGGCTAAAGTCTAGTCTCCAAAAGTCAACCCACAATACTGTGAATCACACAGGATCCCACAGTGACAGTCATGGGAGGGTTCTGGGCCAGCCCCTCCTCTTATTCACTGGGAAGCTGAAGCCTGAGAACGGCAGCTGCCTGCCCTGACCATGCAGCAGGGGAGCAGCAGGGCCCCAAGTGGACCTTGAGACTCCCCAAGGCCTGTTAGCCGCCTCGTCCATTGCCTGAGCTGCCTGGCTTGGGAGGGAGCCTCAGGCTTGTTGAGAGCGTAAGCCAGTGTGTGTTTTCCTCCTCCATTCATGGTCGCATCCTCATTTGCCTGCTATGAGGTGATGGGGCCAAACAGGGATTACAGTTCTAAGAAATACACTTAGGAGGGTTTTAGATGCAGCGCTGAGTTTGTATCCTCATTGAAATTAATACTCAAAAGCATGTTATCATTTGTTGTGGAGGCTCAAGGTGCTATAAAGATGCTCTCTTTTAAATTCTTATATCCCCTGGGTGGTTGGACCCAGCATAGTTGGGTTTATTTTTAAGTAAATCCTGTCTTTGGTCTTCTTCCCTCCTTTTTAAATTTTTGACAGAGTTTCCTCTCTTGTTGCCTAGGCTGAAGACAATGGTGCGATCTCAGCTCACTATAACCTCTGCCCCCCAGGTTCAAGAGATTCTCCTGCCTCAGCCTCCCAAGTAGCTGGGATTACAGGTGCGTGTCACCATGCTTGGCTAATTTTTTTGTATTTTTAGTAGAGACTGGGTTTCACCGTGTTGGCCAGTCTGGTCTTGAACTCCTGACCTCAAGTGATCTACCCGCCTTGGCCTCCCAAAGAGCTGGGATTACAGGTGTGAGCCACCGCACCTGACCTCTTCTTTCTTTCTTTATCCCAGTCAATCAGGAAATGTGGATGGAGTCTTTAGTGTGTACTAGGCCTTGTGCTAAGTGCTGAGTATGGATACAGAGAGGACTTAAACAGTGCTCATAGCCTCGGAGAGTTTGGTACAGGAGGCAGACATTTAAGCAGTCAACTGTGACACAATGGTGAGGGCAATGATGGGGTGGTGGGGACGGTCCTGCCTAGGAGGGACAGAGATGCTGGGACTACTTTCCCAGATGGGAGGACATGGAAGCTGGACCTGGAAGGAAGGGGCAAGATCTGAAGAAAATCCAATCTAAGCAGAAGGAACTTCTCGTGCAAAAGCATGTCTTTACTAAAAGCATGCCGAGCTTCCAGATTCAGCAGAGCTCCTCTTAGCTGCCTGCCAGACAGTGTTGGGGGCAGCTGGAAGTATGCGAAAGGGGTCTCCCATGGCACACCAAGAAATAAGACCTCCTCCATTGGAGAGGGGGCCACGGAGGTTTTGTTCACCTTAGAAACTTCACACTGCAGCAATGAGGGGGACAGCAAGGCGGACAGAGCTGCTGTGTCTTGGGGAGCCCAAGTACAGCTCTCCTGAATGCCAAGGTCTACATGCAAGGAGAAGCTTTACTGATCAAGTGGACCCTCAAGTCTAAACAAGGGGCACCTTGGCAGAAGTTACTGCCGAAGTAGCAGGGGTGGCTCCTGGGCAGGTGCAGGGACAGTGTGCAGCTCTCACCTCAGTGTGGGAGGTCATCGTACCTGCTTTTCCAGATCACCCATCAGGCCAGAGGAAGGCCCCATCTTAGACTGCAGCTCTGATAAGCATGCCAGTCATTGGGGTTATGAACCATAATGCCCATCATCAGTACCCAGTGGGGCTGAACCAGCAGCAGCAGCACTTTCCTATTGTGATCAAAGTGCCCTGGATGAACATGGCCATGTCTGATATAAATTCAGTGTTGATGTCTCATAGCATTTAGGAGAGCAACTTAGAGCAGTGATGAAGAGTAAAGCAGGCATGGCCGTTAGCAATACAAAGGCATCTCTCTCTCCTACATTTCATACCTATACTGGCAATATAAAGGCATCTCTCGCTCCTTCCACATTTCATACCTATCCCTCTTCCACCCTTGAAGGGAGACAAAGCCAGTTCATATCTCAGATGGGGCCACAGGTAGCACGTTCCTTCCCAGGTTCCTTCCCTGTCATCACTCTGCCCACTCTTGTGCTCTTTCTAGCTCTGTCACTCAGTTCCAGTTCTGACTGCCACATGCCTTAGCCACACCAGGCTGCACCATCTCAGCACCAGGCTGAGAAAGGAGGACTGGCAGAGGTGGTTTACATCAAGAGATTCCTATTGGAAGAGGAAGGAAATAAGGAAGAACTGGCAGTATATGTATACAAAAGGCCTATCTGTAGTGATTTAGGATAGAATGGGGGAATTGAAAGGATAAGGAGGAGAATTAACCCACCAAGCTCCATCAAGCTGTCAACATTGATGGAAAAAGAAATCACGAAGGGGCAAAGACAAAGCCTTGCTTTTCAAGTGAACCACAGCAGAATGGACACTTGTCTAACAGAGTAAGAGCTCCATGGGGAAAAGTCCAACAGCATCAAGATATCCCTGTGATCAAAACCAGCAAATCAGGTGACCTAGATGAGTGTCATATTGCTTTATTAGCAATTATTCAGGGGAATGGTAAAAGAAAGGAACAACTCTATTTTGAAAACAACAACAACAAAAAAAATGGGATATGATACTCAGCTCTGACAGCAATGGAGGAATGATCACTAAGACTCTGTGATGTGGGCTGGGAGTGTGGAGGAATCGCCTCAGTCCAAAGTTTCACTGGGTTCTAGAAAAACGTTAAAAGAAAAGGGACACTTAGCTACTACGATCTCTTAAACGTCTCAGGTGACACTGCTGAAATTCTTTAACATATTTAACGGAAAGTCTCTCCTGCCATTTTCCACACAACTAACCTTTCTGATTTTTCAGAGCTAAAAGGAAGGGACAAAAATTGAGGCAGCTTGGAAACTTTTTTTTTTTTGTCTTTTTCTCAGTTATGCTGAAGGACTAAACTTGGAACCTTTGAACTCATGGACAGAAGCTATAGTCTGCTGTGGGATTTTGGACAGTATTTTCAATTTTACAGATGAGGGAAAAGGCATGGTTTTCATGCAGTCCATCTCTTTTGCTTGGATGCCTGTGACCATCTCCTGAACTTGTCTCTGATACATCAAAGATGCACCAAAGATACACCAAAGATACCGGGAAGGTACCAGCCCCACTGCCTCTCCCACCGATTCTGGCCTCGTGGAATCTTTGCTCAACAGTGTGATATAGGTTCACATTAAATTCCATGAGATAAACAGTTTAATTGGTGCTACCTCTTTGACTCTCTGCAGCAATTATCAGATGGCAAACCAATGATTATCATCTCACTAAGACATTTTTCACTTGTAAGCTGATGCTTAAGACATCTCTGGCCTCAAGGATACAGTAATGTATTCAAGGGCACTCACTGCCATTTCCACTGGTAGCAAGACAAGCCGTCTATGTCCAGACTACTAGAAACTCAGAAGTCTCAATGATCTGGATATTTTACAATTTTCTTTTTATTTGAGGCTTGAATTAATTATTCAGATAACATCTCTAATTTTCCATTTTACCTTGTATGCGGAAAACAGCAGAGATTAACGTGTGGTCTCGCTCCAGAGAATAAGAGCTGTGAAAGGAGCCTTGAGATGCAGGGGTGGCAGACAGAGCCTGCACCTCATGCACAGTGGTGGCGACGGAGACCAGCTCATCGCAGTGAGGCCCCTGGCTTGCCATTCACACTGCTCTGCTCAGGCTTTCTACAAAGCTCCAAGAGATGAAGTATTAAAAGAAAAGTGAGAAAATGAAAGTAATTTGGGTTTTTCCAAGAGGAAACATCAGTTGTGAGGAAGCCAGAGCCACAGGTACATGCTAATGAGTCTTAATACCCACATACTCCAAGACTTGGGTTTTGCTCTTTGCAAAGGACAGGTCTCATTGCCATTGGCCATCAGAGATAAAGTCATCATGTCAGTGCTTCAATTATGATCCCCAGTCAGAGATTGGCATAAGACTACTGCTTTATTAATACTACTTGGAGGCAGTTAGAAGCACATGTCGGGGGACTATAAACTGCTAAGGGTGCATTTCTCAGCAGGGCTTCATTTATTTATTCAGTCAACAAATGTACATGCCAAACCCTGGGAAATAAACTGAAATAGAAATGATGGCATCTGCCCTGGAGAGTCAGGACTTATTCGTGTGAAAATTTAATAACTCCAAATATTCTGGGAGTTTTCCATACCTAATTGCCAAAATGAGGTTATTAGAAGAAAGCACCACTGTCCAGAGAGAGCGGGGTGGATATTCTGGACAGGGAGAGAACGGGGCACTCTATTCCAACTAGAATATAAAGGTACCAGGGCACATACTCTAAGTCCTATCCAATCTAAATTGTTTTTTCTTATTGTTCCCCAGAGACAGGGTCTCACTCTGTCACCCTGGCTGGAGTTCAGTGGTGCCACTAAAGCTCACGGCAACCTCAAATTCCTGGCTCAAGCTATCCTTCTGCCTCAGCCTTTTGAGTAGTTGGGACCACAGTCATGTACTACCATGCCTGATTAAGTAATAAAAATGTTTTTGTAGAGACAGGTCTCCCTCTGTTGCCCAGACTGGTCTTCAACTCCTGGCCTCCAATAATCCTCCTGCTTTGGCCACCCAAAGTGCTGGGAGTACAGGCGTGAGCCACGATACCTGACCCAATGTAGGTTTTTTTTTTAGAAAAATCACTATGTTGTTTTCTAGTGACTCCACTGTATATGTGTTTAAATTGCCATCTTATAAACACACCGGAGAAGAATTCTTAGAGCCAAACCCAATGCAGCTGTATTTCTCAGTCTTAGAGTGTCCATCAAAATCTGGGCAGTAATTTTCATCTCAATTACAGGAACAGAGGAGGCATGATGGATCCTTGCTGTGACTGGTGCCTGGACATCCCTGCAAACCACCAAGGAGAATGGCTCCTTCTGAGTGTGCCTGAACCACTCCTCTCCTTGGCTCCCACTCTGAGTACTATCCCTAGAGAATACTGGCCACACACATCCACATAAGACATGTTCCACATAGTCTCTGCTTTAGCAGCATGCAAAAACAATCTGAAAGATGATAAAAAGCAATTTTCATAATTAATAAATTTCCACCTGCTGATTAGGAAGCGTTAGAAATAAATAAACAAGAGTAATTGTGGCATTTTGGCAAGGGTTCCAACTTAAGGACTGAAATGTGCCCTTGCTCTGATTGTATCTAATTCAGTTGAATTGAACAAACAGCCATTGAATATCTGTTTGTAAAGCTCTGGGCTAGCTGTTGTTCAGCATATGATCTCTGTTCTCAGGTCAAAACAACGGAGGCAGAAAAAGCTGAATGCATGAGATGAAAACAAAATTACAAATAAAACAGCCTTCCTCCTGGAGATTCTAATTCAATAGGCTGGGTGGGGCCCATGCAGCTATATTTTACCAAGCATCAGCTCAGCCTGGTTCTGACCAGCAGGCAAGCACTCGGAAGGAGGCCATCACTGTCTCTAATTGGCGGTTGTCACAAAAAGCTGCAAAGAGGAGGTATAGTCACCTTGAGATATTTCAACAACAACTGCCTGTTAAGTGCACAGGTCAGACTTTGGCAAGTGGAGGACAGAGAAGGGGGATGTTTCCAGCAAGGAGCAGAGCTGTGGAGGCCACAAAGTGCACCCTGAACTGCTGGCCCTCTTGAGAGATGTCAAGAAGAACGTTGGAACAGTTCATTTCTAAATGAACTCCTCAGCCTTATTTTTTTCCATTAGTTCACATTTGGCCTCATTTCTCAATCCAGAATGATGCAAAGGAACCATAAACCTGAATTGAGACAAACAAAAGTGACATGGATAAATTTTTTTTTTTTTTTTTTGAGACGGAGTCTCGCTCTGTCACCTGGGCTGGAGTGCAGTGGCCGGACCTCAGCTCACTGCAAGCTCCGCCTCCCAGGTTCACGCCATTCTCCTGCCTCAGCCTCCCGAGTAGCTGGGACTACAGGCGCCCGCCACCTCGCCTGGCTAGTTTTTTGTATTTTTTAGTAGAGACGGGGTTTCACCGTGTTAGCCAGGATGGTCTCGATCTCCTGACCTCGTGATCCGCCCGTCTCGGCCTCCCAAAGTGCTGGGATTACAGGCTTGAGCCACCGCGCCCGGCCTGACATGGATAAATTTTCGTTGGACATCAGAGCACCAGGGATGAGAGAGGAGAGAGGAGGGCTCATGTTTCAAGCTGAGGCTTCCGCAGCTGCGTCCACAGCTGCGCCGGCAAGTTCAGAGTTGAACATTCATGAGTGCGTGTTTGTCATGAACCAGGGGCCTCAATGTCACCACTAGGAGGACACACCATAGCCCTTCCTGGGCATCAAGAAAGGCTGAGCCACACTCTGCAAATTCCAAAGGCCTGAGAGAGGTCCAGAGTCAGGACTTTTGAGGAAAATCAGTCCATGCTAAAAATTTGAAAAAATACAGAATATTAAGAAAAAACGGCAAGCCCCCATAACTACGTAACACAGAGACTACCAGAATGATTATGCAGAAATATTTCCTTCATTTTGCCTTCATGTGTTTTGCAAGATAGTTGAGACCACACATTTTTGTATTCTGCTTTTTTAAATCCTTAACTATTAGAGTAGAAGAATTCCTCTTATGTGATTAAAAATATATCACAAAATTATTTCAATAACCATAACATTTTAACACATGGATATTTATAATAATAATTAGCAAGGTAATTCTACTTTTGTAAATTTAGGTTGCTCTAATTTTTCTCCATTATAAGTAATGCTAATTAAGCAGGCATGACCATGGGCCGGTGAAAAATATCTAAGTCAAAAGCAGCAATTTGTCTATAGATCTGAGTTTTTAAAAGATGATTAAAAACAATATGTCAATATCATAGATACCATTACTTTTGGAAAACAGTCTATTGCATCTTTCTCTGTTTATCTGGTGTGAGTATAAATGGGCTTACAATGAACGGGCTCCCTTACCAAAGTGATATAGGAATTACTGCTTAGAGCTATGAGACTGAGAGATAGTGGGATATAAACAAAGGTCTCTTCGAAGGTCTTTAAAGGAGCTGGAAAATACGGAGGTCACGCAGATGTTCCACTGCCGCCACCAGCCCTCCTCCACCACTCCTCCCCTCCCCCTTGGGCCTCCTGCCTCCCTGCCCTCTGGTCTTGTCTTCATTCTAGGGGAAGGCTCCCTCCACGAGCAGGCTAATCCAGGTCCCAGGGAGCGGGACCTTCTTTGTCTTCAATATTGGTGTCCACATCGAGGATGGCATGACAGTGGAACATCCCTGAACATAAAGATGGGGAGAGTGAAAGGAAAATCATCTCAGGACTTTAAAATCACTAAAGTCACAGGGAAAATTCATGCTGGGAATTGTCTTGGGCCAACCTGCCTCCTATTCTATTCCTAAATAAGATAGCTACAAAGATAAAAAAGCCATATACCTCCCTCACAATTATAAAAACGCTATATACCTCCCTCACAATTATAAAAATGATATATACCTCCCTCCCTCCCTCTCTCACAAAAGGAAATGCCTTGTGGACAAATAACAAGCAGAACTCAAAGTCATCCCTCTGCTCACACAAGACAATGCATATCTGATTTTTTTTTGTTTTTGTTTTTGCCCTATTGTTTCACTAAGCCAGACTAAGGCATAAGTGACTATTGCTGTAAATTGTGTATTCAGTGAAAAGTTAATCAGAAACTCAAAAGAATGTAACCGTTTTTTTCTTATCTGCCTTTGACCTGGAAGCCCCCCCTCCTGCTTTCCGGACTGAATCAATGTACAGCTTACATATTGTACAATGTACATTTTACATATATAGATTGAAGTCTCATGTCTCCCTAAAATGTATAAAACCAAGCTGTTTCCTGACCACCTTGGCTTATGTTGTCAGGACCTCCTGAGGCTGCGTCACGGGTGCATCCTTAACCTTGGCAAAATAAACTTTCTAAATTGATTGAGACCCATCTCAGATACTTTTTGGTTTATGGGGACAAAAGCCTTTGAAGTCAGACTGACCTGGGCTTAAACTCTCTTCTACCGGCTGCGCAATCCTGACCAATGACCAAGTTCTCCCAGTGTCAGCAGGTTCAATCAAGTAAGGCCTGACCCCTTCAGGAAATGTTGCGACAGCCACAAAACTGGAAGCTGGGACTACGATGGGGACTGCGGAGTCAAGTATTAGCCAGGTGAATAATCTGCTTTTTTCTGACTGCATCCAGTGAGACTGGGGGGAGCTAGTTTTACAGCAACAGTGGCAGCTGATTCCCCAGGACTTCTGGAAGGCTCCTGGGAGGCTGAGTCACTTCACCTCTCTCTGCCAAGGAAGTGCTATCTTACAAACACCCTCCCTCTCTCATCCTCCTCCCCTCCCCCCATGGGAGCAGCTGGTTGCAGGACTATTGCCATTGTCTTGGAGATCTTCCCTGTTGTGGTCACCTGTGTGGATGTACATGTTGCTCTTAAAGCCAGTTAGGGGACATGCCAAAGGCACCAGAGGTCCTAGGAGATGTAGCACCATTTTTCCTTTTGGAAGTGAGCAGCTCAAAGTGCTTGGAAAACAGCGGATTTCACTGAGAGGTTTCCACTGCAATGCACATGAGACTGCCCCTGTAGCAGCAGTACCCAAACTTTTTGGCACGAGGGATTGATTTCATGGAAGACAATTTTTCCAAGGACAGTGTGTGGTGGTGGGGGGTGTTTTCAGGATGAAGCTGTTCCACCCCATATCATCAGGCATTACTTATGTTCTCAAAAGGATCATGCAACCTAGATCCCTCAGATGTACAGTTCACAATAGGGTTCATGCTGAAACCTAGTATGAAAATCTAATGTCGCCGCTTATCTGATGGGAGGTGGCGTTCAGGTGGTAATGCTTGCTTGCTGCCACTCACCTCCTGCTGTGTGACCCAGTTTTTAACAGGCCATGGGCTGGAACCAGTCTGTGCCCTAGGGGTTGAGGACCCCTGCCCTAAAGGTTTAAAGGTTACATAATGCACTAAAATTTAAGTTTCTAATTAAAAAACAAAATCCTACCACCGCACTAGAGGCTGTCTTCAGATCTGGAGCACTCCTTTAGGCATGTGATGCCAAAGGTTGAGGACTGAAGCTACAAGTAATGGCGCGTTATTTGATACACGTATCTGAGGCAGCAGAATAGGGTCTGGAGCCAGGGAACCTAAGGTTGTTTCATGCTGACTTCCTAGAACTAAATTGAAAGGAAAATCCTAACTTTCCAGGCTTAAGTAACAAAAGGACCAGAGGCTATTCCCTTTGACCTTTTCTGTACTGCAGATGGGAAACTGGCTGTTCGCAGCCAATCAGACTGATTGCAGGCTACCACTTCAGATACAGGAGGCGAGCATGAAGTGGCCAACGGGAAACTTCTAGGGGGTATTTGAACCCAAGAAGATTCTGTATTCGGGCCCTTGAACCGCTGCTCAGGTCCGCTCCTGCACTATAGATTGTTCTTTTGTTCTTTTCTTTTTCCTTTCCTTTCCTTTCCTCCTCTCCTCTCCTCTCCTCTCCTGTCCTCCCCTCCCCTCCCCTCCGCACCC
>NC_045441.1:31871882-31890897 GCF_002776525.5 Piliocolobus tephrosceles | reverse complement strand
TCTCCTCTCCTCTTTCTTTTCTTTTCTTTTCTCCTCTCTTCTCTTTTTTCTTTTTCTTTTTTTTTTTTTGAGACATAGTCTCACTCTGTCGCCCAGGCTGGAGTGCAGAGGCACAATCTCGGCTCACTGCAACCTCCACCTCCCGGGTTCAGGCAATTCTCCTGCCTCAGCCACCCTAGTAGCTGGGACCACAGGCGCCTGCCACCACGCCCAGCTAATTGTTTGTATTTTTAGTAGACACAGGGTTTTTTCACCATGTTAGCCAGGATGGTCTCAATTTCCTGAACTCGTGATCCACCCGCCTCGGCCTCCCAAAGTGCTGGGATTACAGGTGTGATGTATTTTCATTTTCAATAAATCCCGGCTTTTGTTCTTTTGTTGCTTCATTTTTTCTTTGCTTTTCTGGGCATTTTGTCCAGTTCTTTGTTCAAAATGGCAAGAACCTGGACAATTTGCAGTCACAACCCTCTACTGGTGACATATCCAGATTTTGCCTTGTACTATCATAGGAACTGAGCTGAAGACGAAGCCTTCACACCCTGCTGGGAAAGTGTGCCTCACACACATAACTTCAGAGAAGAGCTCCGGGTGCCGGGTGCTGGATGGAAGACTTATGTCACCAAAGGCCACCTTCCTAGCTCTGTTCCCAGCCCTCCTCTCCTCATACCTTGCCACTTACTGCTCAGCTGTCCCCTGAGCTCCCTCTCAGGCTCTGGGCCACACTTGTGCTTAGTCCTTGGTGGGGAATTTTAGGTGACACAGCAAAAAATACAACTGGCTTCTATTCTACTCTGACTTTGTGACCCAAGGTATTAGTTGGGCTTCAGTTGTTCTTATAACTACACGTTTGCCCTGATGCCTTGTTATCAAGGCTGATTCCCAGGGGCCTTGTGATACAGAGAAGAGAGCATGTGCTTTAGGTCTGGACAGATCTTTGCACAAGTGCTGGCCTTAAAACTTACTAGCAATGTGCTCTTATGCAAGCTAGTTGGCCTCTCTGAGTCTCCATTTCATCAGGTGAATAACCATCCTGGCTGGTTGTGATGGGGCTTAGGACACATTATCCTAAGATAAGATTGTAGGAGACCAGAATACGCCACCCCAAAATATGCCTTTTTGGCATAAGGATTATTTTGAGCTGTTTATTTTGAGAAACTGCAGATGCAGAGAAGCTCTGAAACTGTTACCCTTTTGTAAGAGAAATTTACATCTATAAAGGAAATCTCCATTTGTAAGGGTTTCTCTCTCTCAGCCCCAGGAAGAGAAGGGTGACCCTGAATCACTGGAGACTGAATTAATGGAGAAGACAGGGACTTAAAACTGCATAAAAAGCCTTACCTTTGTTTAAAGTGCTTTTCCTGGCCACCTCATCTTAACTGGGCCTTTCCCTAGACCCTTCTCTCTTTGTATTAGAGAACGATGGTATTTAAGGCTGACTTCTAAGATAATACTTTGAAATCTACTAGAGATTTACCCATTTCTCTGAGTTTTCCCCATGTACAGATGAGATATACATTATTAAACTTCTGCTTGTTTTTCTCTTGTTAATGTTAATCTGTCTTTTGTTAGAGGGAGTCCCAGCTAAGAATTCATAAAGAATTGTAGAGAATAAAAAGTTTCTTCTTCAAAGTTTCCTTTGTCATTGAAGAATAAATCGTAAGTGTTAGAAATAATCGTTTCTTTTAAAGACTAACTTCCTTCAAGCTTCCTTGCTTTGTGCTAATAATTCTTTGTTAAGCCCTATCCTATGTAGCTGTTAAATATAAAGGAATAAGTGCATTCTATGTCTTTGTACTTTAACCAAGATAGTTGTGCTGGACATGCTCACAGGCATGTTCCAGCTTGCCACCTATGCCCCTTCTCTACTTGGCATAAGCAACTTCCTCTTTTCCTTTGTTCTCCCTTGCCTTTACCTATTTAGAACAAGTTTTAAACTGTTAGCCAATCAAATTCAGTTTAGACTGTGAAGTCTAGCTCCAGCCAATGGATGCAAGACACAGCAGTAAGGACAACCCAAATGCGTAAAGGATAAATACGTCTGCTTTTCCTTTGTTCAGTGTACTCTCGTAGCAAGACTGCTAGCAAGTGTACCCGTTCTGCAGAAAGTAAAAATTGCCTTGCTGAGAGAATTAAATTTATGTTCGAGTGCTATTTCTTTGCAGCACCATGGAACAAGCAGGGTGGAGGAGAAAACTATTTTTCCCCCCTGCAGATCTAAACAGTAAAGAGAACTGAGGTGGGAAGCCTGGCCCCAGCAGGCTCTTGGCAAAGGTTCATGTTACTACTGTGAGTATTCTCCATATGTAGTCTTCTCTTGATGGAAACTTCATCCTGGTTCCTCTGGGATGGGGTCTCTACCTTGTCCTGCTATTCTCCCTGGACTGAAAACTGATCCTGGAACTTGGTCCCACCATGGCTGCTAGGTCTCCACCATGACAACAGCTGGCTTGGATCCCAAGCACTACCTCCCTGGGCCCCACCATGGGCACTCACGTGGGGCACTCCCTGTTGGTTTCAGAGACCCTCTGACTGCATGGACTATCACCTGCTACTTGTCACTGGGGCTCTGGACATTATGACTTCCCTGTCAAGCTCCTAGGGACTGTAAACCAAAAATAAAATTCAGACATCTTCTAACTGACAGAATGGACCCCTCTTGGCCAGGAGGACCCCAGAGAAACCTGAAAAATGGAATTCCCATCCGTGACAGGAAGGGAGGCTGGACATGCCTCGTTACACCCCTTCCCTTCTCGAGTTTAGGCACAGCTAACCAGCATTAAGGTTAAAATCACAAGACCTCTATTTTATAGACAAAACAGGCTCTTCATGGCAATAAGATACCAAATTATAAACAAAACCTAAAGCTATGCAAGGCAAGTCACACCCTAAAAACCATAAAATCTCATTAAACAGGTATTTAAAAATTATTATTATCCTGGTGTCATGTGGCTTACTTTCCAACCTGACTGTGGTATAACATCACATGAGAGAGAGCAGACCCTGGAGAAAATAAAAATATTTTACCCCCAAATATATTTCTTTGACATCTTTTGAAATGGCCCTGCAAAGCCGTCTTTTGTCTTTCGAGGGGGAAATTTGCATCTGTAGAGAATCTCCATGAATGCAGATAGGCCTGCCCTTTCTAGACCTTTCTTAGATTTAGGAGAGATTAACTAAGAGCCTGACACCTTAAGTTCTGAAAAGAGACATTTATAATCTGTCTTTCTGAAGCCTTCTACCTATAAGTCTCCATTTACATAACAAAGGCCTTGGCCTCCACAACCCCCTTTATCCTAACTCAAGCTTTCCTTTCTACTGACTTCAAGTCTTTAGACAAAGCTCAACTCTCTGAACCAATTGTCAACAAAAGAATCCTTAAAACCTATCTATGACTTGTAAGCCCCCACTTCAAGATGTCCTGCCTTTTCCTGCCTAACCAATGTACACTTTCCATGTGCTGATTTATGTCCTTTCCTGTAACTCCTGTCTCCCTAAAATGTATAAAACCAAACTGTAACCCGACCTCCTGGGCCACATTTTCTCAGGACCTCTTGAGGCTGATTTCAAGGCAGGGGTCACTTATACCGGCTCAGAATAAACCTCTTTAAATATTTTACAGAGTTCTGTTCTTCTGTTAACAGGACCACCTATGGGCCAGGCCGATGGGCACATGCCTGATCTACCAATGGTGGCTGGATTACTGTCCCCAGGGTCCTCGTTCCTCCTTTTCTACACTAGCCCATGACCTCCTGAAGTCCAAGCTATCATTCAGACAAGTAAGAACATCAGGGAGGTCTCATAAAAAGGCTGGAACCCAGCCCCTGTAAGGGTAGAGCTGCCACTGCATTTAGGGACAGCATTAGAAAGTGCTGGAGGCCTGGCGCAGTGGCTCATGCCTGTAATCCCGGCACTTTGGGAGACTGAGGTGGGTGGATCACGAGGTCAGGAGATTGAGACCATCCTGGCCAAAATGGTGAAACCCCGTCTCTACTAAAAATACAAATATTAGCTGGGCGTGGTGGCGTGTGCCAGTAATCCCAGTTACTTGGGAGGCTAAGGCAGGAGATTCGCCTGAACCAGGGAGTCGGAGATTGCAGTGAGCCGAGATTGCGCAACTGCACTCCAGCCTGGCGACAAAGCGATTGATACTCCGTCTCAAAAAAAAAAAAAGGAGAGAAACTGTTGGAGATGGCACTCCATTCCTTCACTGGATGGGAATTGGGGAATGCCTAGTACCAGCCAGGCACTGTTGTAGGCCATGGGATAAATTGGTGAGTTAAAGAGACAAAAGGCCCCGCCTGTGTGAAGCTTGTATTTGACTGCATATAGCACACCTGGATATGCCTGGAACTAAAATATAAGAATAAGGCAAGAGAGGTAGGCTGGGGCCGGGTCTGGGGAGCCCTGAATGTTAGCAGAAGAATTTGTCTTTGGGCTGAATTACCAACAGTGGGTGAGATGAACCACTGCACATTTGTCAGGAAGACTGGAGAGTAACAGGGCAAAAATGGACTTTTAGAAAAACGTCTCTGACAAGAGAGAGTGGGTGAATAACAACAACAAAACCTTTGCACAGCATTTTCCAATTTATCACAGGCTTTATCAGCTATCAGGTCTCACAATCCTCCCGGGCTCTGGGAGTCAAATAAACGCCCCATTCAGAGATAAGCCTGGGCACGGAGGGAGGGACTAGCCTGGTGCCACAGGGTGAGTGAAGAGTGGGGCCTCAAAGCTCTGCCTTGTGGCATCTTATCTACTAGTCTGCATATTTCCCTTTCCCAGCAAAGACTGTATTTACCAAACATAGTGCACGTTTTCTCTTTAAGGAGGATATTCAACTTAAAATTATGGAAAGTTTTATTACAATGTTTGCAGAAAAATGTCAAGAGAGAGGAATACTATCAGTATTGCCTGGGGATTTTTTTTCAAATACACCTTCCTCCCTCCCTGCTCCCAGATTTTGACAGTGTCACTTAGATGTGTCTAATTTGCAAGAGCTCCTGTGACTCTGCTACCTACAGCCTTCACTGCAGCATGTCCAGCTAATTCCCCTCCTCTTCTCATTGAGAAAGTTCAGTCCTGGTGGTTTGGGCTGTGAGTTTAATTGCAAAAGCCCTAGAGAAAGAAGAGATGTCAATATAACACTCTTGATGAAACAAGACAAGGGGAATATGTTTCCCGTTTGTAACACACAGAAAATTGAACAATGAGTGCTGGTGAGTTGCTTTCCTCAACTATCTCCATCTACGTGGATATCTAATATGCATCTCAAGCCCACCTCCAAAAACAAGTTCTTGGTTATCCCAGCTGTAAATGTGCTCTTCCCCATCTCTGTAGATGGTAACTCTATTCTTTCAGGTACCAGACTAAACACCTAAAGGCATCCTTGATGGTTCTTCACACTCCTCAGGTACAATCCAGCCAATGCTGAAGTGCAAACTGTCTAAATCAACAATGCTGGCTTCAAAATCTGCCCTGTCCTATAATGAAAACTGGCACTTCTCAGTCTACCACTGCTGTCTTCCCAGTCTCAGCCACCAGTATCTCTTGCCTGGTCTATTAGGTCTCCCAACTTCTCTCCTACATTCTGCTCTCCACAGAGTAGCCAGAGAAACCTTTACAAAACCTAAATCAGGGCTGCACATGGTGGCTTATGCCTGTAATCCTAGCAAGTTGGGAGGCTGAGGCAGGAGGATCACTCTAGGCCAGGAGTTGAAGACCAGCCTGGGCAATATAGTGAGACCCTGTCTCCAAACAAAGAAAAAAATGAAAACAACCCTAAATGAGATCACATCCCCTCTGACAAATCTTCCATGACTTCCTTCTCCCACCATTGCCTCCTTTTCCCTTGGTTCCAGCAACCCTGGCCTCCTGGCTCTTCCTCCTGCCCGCCCATCACAACCCTGCCTCGGGGTCTCTGCACTCCCTACTCCCACTGCCAGGAATGTGCACTCCCAGACATCTCTGGGCCTCTGGCCCTCCCTTCATCAGGCCTCCACTCCAGCATCTCCACAGCACCTGCTCATCTACTCCTCCCTAATCCCCTGTGTAATATCCTTTGCCATGCTCACGCTCTTTCCCTATTCCCTGTATTATTTCTTTTTACAGATTTTAACACCACTGAAAACAAACATACACTCTGTCAGTTTATTGTTCATTTCCTCTCACAACAAGGTATATTCCATGAGGACTTTGTTATGTTCACTACTACATACCTCCCCACTACCCCCAACCATCCTTAAACAACTTCCCCTGACCCCCAACCATTGTTAAACAATGCCCAGGACACAGCAAATTACTCAACAACTTTTGAGTGGATGAATGAGAGAATGTCATTGCTATTATTCAAATGACAAATGCTTCAAATCTATTGACTTTCACATTTCATTAGTATGGACAACTTCAATGACGAACCATGAAGTTCAGGGTACTTCAACAAAAGGCAGGCATTCCTGTAGCATATGGAGCTTCCTGAACTCTGTCCACAATTTTCAAAGTCTATGCAGGTCGAGACTATGACTTTTTAGTAGTTATAAGGTGTGATTCTGGATGAGGCCTTGGTTGGTGATATCCCTCCTCCCAAGCACCTTTGAGGGGTGGGTGGCAGTTTGAACTTTTACTGGGCACAAAAATCATTTAAAAAGTGGCAAACAAAAAGTGTGCATTTGCCAATAGAAGTAGTAAAGAAAAAATAATAGCTGACACTTTTGAGAGTTTATCATTTGCCAGCACTTTGCCAAATATTCCTTTAAATATTCACTATAATGAAACTGGCATTAAATTTACTTTCCCAGGGTAAAAACTGAACAATGGTCAACTGAATGATCAGGAGAAAGGAAAATGCAGCAGCCAGCCTTCCTGCTTGCACTGCATCTCTGAAGGCTTGAGGACCCAAGCTAGCCTCAAAATCAAGGAAGTCTGTCATAGGGCTCCCCCTGTCATAGGCGTCAGTATTGGGCAGTCTTGATGGCATTATCACTGGGCTGCATGCTCTGTGCTTCATGTGGTCCCAGTAGTTGGATCTCAGAGGCCTCTTTTCTTCAAGGCAAACTTGCCTGTTTGGACTGTGCTGTTTTCTCATTATCTCTCTGTTCAATTCATTTCTCTACCTCCCTTCCCTCCAAGTCATCTACCCTCTCAGGGTCCTGAGCTCCTCTCTTGAAAGCAAGGACAATAATGTACCTGCCCTCTGGCTTGTCCTTTCCATCTTGGACATGGCTCCAAGGTCTCTCTGATCTATCTCTGTGGTCTCTGATTTTTTGCAAGCCATATGACTTACTGACATAGACTAAGATGTCCCTAACTAGTTCTTGTGGTTAGAATACTGGCCTTTGCCAAAACTTGGATTCCTAGTACTTTCAGTATAATCTATTCCTTCATGTCTAAGCATTTTCCTGGATTAAAAAGAGTTAGTTTGCTATCTAGCTCCTTGTCACTTATTTATTTTGCCCACTCAGGGTTCTTAATTTTATTTTATTTTTTGTCGAGATGGGGTCTGTCACTCAGGCTGGAGTGAAGTAGTGCAATCACGGCTCACTGAAGCCTTGACTTCCTGGGCTCAATAGATTCTCCCACCTCAGCCACCTGAGTAGCTGGGGCTACAGGCATGAGCCACCACACCCAGCTATTTTTAAAAATTTTTTTTGTAGAGATGGGGTCTTGCCATGTTGCCCAGGCTGGTCTCAAACTCCTAGGCTCAAGCAATCCACCTGCCTTGGCCTCCCAAAGTGCTGGGATTATATGTGTGGGCCACTGCAGGTGCTTTATTTTTTTGACTTTGGGTGGGCTCATTCCTGACTGCACTCCTGGTGAATGGTTACAGTCCAAGTGGCATATGACTCATGAACTTCAGAGATCCTCATTGACCTCTGCAGGCCTGTTTTTTGATTTCCTAGTCCAGTGGTTGCCAACCTGGGATGCATGTTGAAATAGCTTGAAGAGCATTAACCAAGGCAGATGTTAATCCCCCCAGAGATTCTGACTTAATTGGCCAGTGGTGTGGTCTGAGTATCAGGGTTTTTCAGAGCTCCACAGGTGAGACGCTGATCCAGTTTGTCTACATACCTAATTCCAGGAAGCTCTCACAACAACCTGTTCCATTTCCCCCGCTTTGTCTTGAACTGCATTTTATTGTGTCTATAAATATTGTCCTAGCAAGACCCAGTTAGCAGTTAAGACTTGCTCTTTTTAAAAAGAGCTGGTCTATTTTTTTACCCAAAAGTTATAATAAGTTTGTATAACTACACTTAATAAATTCAAATATGAGAACCTTAAAGCGAAAAAAAATTCCATACAGAAAGCACATAAATGTGAATAAAGCACAAAGGGAATAAAATCAGAACCCTTCGAAATTTCAAATTATAAGACCTGGGGAAGTCCTGGCTCTGCCATTTGCCAGATCTGCAAACTTGGGTGTTTCTTAACCTTTTTCCTCCACAATTTCCTCATTAATAACATCAAATGTAAATTCCATGATTTCCCATGTTTGTTGTGGAAAGAAAATGGAATAAAACTTATAAATGCACCTCATAAAGTTATTATTTTATTAAGAATAGAATAAATATTATTTCAGGGCAGGGAAATTGGGGAGATGTTGGTCGAAGGATACATTTCAGTTAGATAGAATGAGTAAGTTCAAGTGATCTATTGCACAACAGGGTGACTGCAGATAATAACAAGGTATTATATTCTTGAAAATTGACAAAGGAATAGATCTTTCTTTCTTTCCTTCCTTCTCTTTCTGTCTCTCTCTCTATATATAAATGAGTCTCACTTTGTTGCCCAGGCTGGTCTCGAACTCCTGGGCTCAAGTCATCTGCTGGTCTTGGCCTCCCAAAGTGCTAGGATTATAGGCATAAGCCACCGCACTTGGCCCCAAGAGAATAGATTTTAAGTGCTCTCACCACACACACAAAAGAAGTATATGAGATAATGCATATGTTACTTAGCTTGACTTAGCCATTCTACAGTGCATACATATTTCAAAACAACATGTACATGATAAAGAAATATGATTTTCATTTGTCAATTAAAAATGTTTAAAAAAGAAAATTATTTCAGATCTGGGAAAAACAATCCTCTCATTTTCTATAAGATTACCTGTCACTTGGCAGCCTGCAGAGAACCAGGTGAGAAGGGTCCCGGCCCCACGGTCCTGCTTTAGACAGTCACGTATCTCAAACACAGGAGAGCCCTGCTGCTGGAGACCCCATTATTAGCCCAGGCCCCTGACTCACTCCCCCCACCTCTACTCCCCTTGTCCTTTAATCAAAGGGCAGCTGCATCCCAGTGCTGGGAAGAGGTGTGGCTGTTCCACTCCTGAAGCTCAAGGCAGCCACAGCTGGGGGAAGATTTCAGCAATGACACGCTCAGGTAGGAGAAATGACAATTTAATTAACTTGTCAATAGTTTCTCTGAGAAAACATGGAGGAAATAGATTGTTGCATAAAAAAAGCATCCTTTCCCAGCTGTGTCCAGTCTTACGTTTTTTTTCCTCTTCCAATTCAAGGTCCTACTTTTGCTCCTGACTTAGTGTGATGGAGGCTGAGGGACGTTTTGCAAAATTGAACAATGTATGTTATTCTTACATCAATACATCTGTAGGTCTAAATCAGTGCTTGGTAAATGTTTTGGTTTCAGGACTGACCAACAATCTTGAATATTATTGAGGATCCTAAAGAACTTTCATTTATGTGGCTTATATCTATCAGGATTTATTATGTTAGAAATTAAGGCAAAAAATGCAAACTATACTGGTTTATTTGAGAACAATAAGAAACCCGTAACATTAACATGGATAACATATTTTATGCAAAATAAATACATTCTCCAAAATTTTAAAAAGTGAGAATTATGGCATCATTTAACATTTTTGTAAATGTCTTTAAGAGCTGGCTTAACAGAAGACAGCTGGATTCTCACACACACTTCTGACTTCAATGGGTTGTGATTATCACACTTCATGGAGCTTCTGAAAAACTCTGGTGTTCGGTCATTAGATAATGAGAGTGAAAAGGTCAAACAAAATCTTAATATTGTGATGAAATTAGTTTTGATTAGTTTTGACCTTACAGACCTTACTGAAGGCTCTGGGGGTCCTCCAGGGGTCCCCAAACCGTACACTGAGAATTTCTTTCTTTCTCTGTCTTTTTTCTTTCTTTCTTTCTTTTTTTTTTTTTTTGGAGATAGAGTCTTACTCTGTCACCCACGTTGGAGTGCAGTGACATGATCTTGACTCACTGCAACCTCTGCCTCCCAGGTTCAAGCAATTCTCCTGCCTCAGTCTCCCGAGTAGCAGGGATTACAGGTGCTTGCCACTGTGCCCAGCTAATTTTTGTATTTTTAGTAGGGATGGGGTTTACTCATGTTGGCCAGGCTGGTCTCGAACTCTCGACCTCAGGTGATCTGCCTGCCTTGGCCTCCCAACGTGCTGGTATTACAGGTATGAGCCACGGCACCCAGCCAACACTGAGAATTTCTGTTCAAGATATGCTGTGAATATTATGCTGTGAAGCATAATATTGATTCTATACATTGTCCATTAGATGACTGTTGGATGCTAGAGAGGCAGATGGTCTTATAATAATATTTAATAACATACAATTATTGAAAGTATTTAAAATCAACTTTACTAGTGACTTGCATTTAAATTTGGTATTTTATTTAACAATTTTAAAAGATATATTTAATGATACCTATTTATTATATTTTCTTGAACAGTTTGTATCTCACTTTATAACTTCCAAATACTTAATCATATGTTGGGTCTCTTTTCTTATTCTTGCTCTGCTCTGGGCCTGGCACATAGTGGGATTTGAGACAGCCTGTGAACATTGAACACTAGGCAAGAAACATGCCCATAGGGGCTGGAAACGACTTTACAGAAGGCAAATCTGACCTTTATCGCCAGCTTCTGTCATCCTGATGGAACCACAGGGAAGGAAGTTCTCAGCATCTGAGTGAAGTCAGCCAAAAAGAGTGTGATGCGGGGCCCTTGCCACTGCAGCCCTTGCCTTGTCCTGCCACCTGCCTTTCCTTCTGCTCTGTTCATTAAAGTGATGCACCAGCCACTGAACTGGGTTTGCCCATCAAGCATCCTGGCTGGAGAGACATGAGTGACCCACGCAAACAGCCGTAAGAGGCACGTTCAGTGATCTAAGCTGAGCAAGACATTACTCCTGCTGTAAATACACATCCTTCAATCTAGCAATAGAAATTAAACCTGTAACTACGTAGCTGCACAACTAAAATCTGAGGCAGAGTACAATAAAGTCACATTGTTCTATGACAGCTGGAAAGGAAATACACTTAAGCTGGATGAGGAGGGACTCGAAGAAGGCTCATGGAGAGAGTGTCAGACATGTTGGGACTTACAGGATGCAGGGCAGGACTTTGAGTTCCTGCACATGCAGGATGCCATAAGAATCCAATTCTGAGCTGAGCATGGCAGCTCACACCCATAATATTAAATCCCAGCTACTCCAGAGGCTAAGGCATGAAGATTACTTGAGGCCAGGCATACAATAGACTAGCCTGGGCAACACAGCTAGACCTTGTCTCTTAAAAAAAAAAAAAAAAAAAAAAAAGAGAAAAAGAGGAGGATCTAATTCTGAAGGCAGAGCTAGAAGAGGCTTAGCAAGCAGTCTGGTTATTAGCTGCAGTGTGTTTGAGGGAGAGTGGACCAAGAGAAAGAAGAGCTGAGTTTGGAGAGGAGGCTACAGAATTGAAAGAGCTTGTGTTTGAAGTCAGGTCTGGGTTTAAACTCCAACTCTCCCCTTGCCATTGTGATATTGTACAATCTCTGAATAACAGGTTTTCTATCTGTAAATGAGGAATAATCATATTGCCATGATAAAGTCATTTGAAAATAAGGGCTAATGCATTTGTAGAGCTTGGCACACAGCAGGTGTCCACCCAATGTCAGCTATTGTTGGACACCAGCTGTGGAGAGCCTGGTGCACCAAGTCGCAGAGAGGGGCTCAGTCTGGAGGAAAGAGGATAGCAGGAGAGCAGGAGATGCCCTGTTGGAGCTGAGCCTGAGACGGTGATGGCCATGGCGCAAATGATTCAGGCTGGGGCTTCCTGCAATGACAGGGCCAAAGGCTGCTGAAGAGACTCTCAGCGGTGCTCTTTGCCACTTGCCTGGGTGGGCGGTGAGGTGAGGGGTGCAGAACTGCTGTGACGAGAAGCAGCGGGTCAGAAATCACCTCAACTCCACTCCCCCAGTCTGGTAGTGCAGGATCCTAGAATCCTAAGCCATCAAAAATCTTAAATGCCAATTTTCAGGGGGGAAAAACAGCCCCAAACAAAATGGGAAAAGAGAATACTGTGTCGGGAATGCATGAAAACCTCAGCATTTGGGTTACATTTCCAGTCTTCCCCTAACTGGAGACTTCCCCTCTCTTAACTGCCTTCTCCCTGTTCCTCAAACCCATTTGCTCCTAGTGAACAAGAGCGTTATTGTCCACCTGGGAAAATAGTTGGCTCGGGTTCTTTTCTTCAAGTGTCTTGAAGTGTTCTTTTCTGGCAGTGTCTTGAGGTCCTTTGTGTGTTCATTCTCTTTCTGACAAAGTTGTAAAGGGAATGAACTGAGATCCATTTCAGATGCCAGAAAGGGGGGTGCTGGCTTTCTCATTGTACTGGGATTATGATGAGTATTCATCGTCCTCTCAAAAGTCTTCCAAGTGTGCTATTGTGCTAGTTGCTTAAATTTGTAAAACTTTTCTCATTGTATTTCTGCTCACCAGGAACTACAATTTGTCAAATAAAAGAGAAGCTGGCAAAACTCGTCTTATGTCTCAGTGGCCTGGAATTGAGGTAACTTAGGTTCTAGTTGTCATTCTGCAGTTAACTAGTTGTGTGACTCTGGACATGTGAATCGCCCTTTTTTGGAGTGGATTGCCATTTCCTAGAGTAAATCTGGACCAAATCCACAAGGTCCTGCCCCTCCCTGACACTGGACAGGTAAGGTTACAGGTGTTCAGTGGTGAAATGGCGGCTCCATCTTGTGACCCTGCACTTCTGCATGACGCTGTTTCCAAAGCAACCTTGGATTAAACCTAAAGTGTAGATGGGTTCTGTCACCACTGCTGTTACCTAGAGGAGGCACTCTCTCCTTGGAGCATCTGACTCCTCTGGGAAAAGGTGATAAGAATCCCTAGTCCTGCATAGGCATGGGCAAGGACTTCATGTCTAAAACACCAAAAGCAATGGTAACAAAAGCCAGAATTCACAAATGGGATCTAATTAAACTAAAGAGCTTCTGCACAGCTAAAGAAGCTACCATCAGAGTGAACAGGCAACCTACAGAATGGGAGAAAAGTTTTGCAATCTACTCATCTGACAAAGGGCTAAAATCCAGAACCTATAAAGAACTCAAACAAATTTACAAGAAAAAAACAAACAACCCCATCAAAAAGTGGGCAAAGGATATGAACAGACACTTCTGAAAAGAAGACATTTATGCAGCCAACAGACACGTGAAAAAATGCTCATCATCACTAGCCATTAGAGAAATGCAAATCAAAATCACAATGAGATACCATCTCACACCAGTTAGAATGGCAATCATTAAAAAGGCAGGAAACAACAGGTGCTGGAGAGGATGTGGAGAAATAGGAACACTTTTACACTGTTGGTGGGACTGTAAACTAGTTCAACCATTGTGGAAGCCAGTGTGGCGATTCCTCAAGGATCTAGGACTAGAAATGCCATTTGACCCAGCCATCCTATTACTGGGTATATACCCAAAGGATTATAAATCATGCTGCTATAAAGACACATGCACATGTATGTTTATTGTGGCACTATTCACAATAGCAAAGACTTGGAACCAACCCAAATGTCCATCAATGCCATACTGGATTAAGAAAATGTGGCACATATACACCATGGAATACTATGCAGCCGTAAAAAAGGATGAGTTCATGTCCTTTGTAGGGACATGGATGCAACTGGAAACCATCGGTCTCAACAAACTATCGCAAGAACAGAAAACCAAACACCGCATGTTCTCACTCATAGGTGGGAATTGAACAATGAGAACACTTGGACACAGGAAGGGGAATATCACATACCGGGGCCTGTTGTGGGGTTGGGGGAGAGGGGAGGGATAACATTAGGAGATATACCTAGTGTAAATCACGAGTTAATGGGTGCAGCTCACCAACATGACACATGTGTACATATGTAACAAACCTGCACGTTGTGCACATGTACCCTAGAACTTAAAGTACAATTAAAAAAAAAAAAAAAAAAAAGAATCCCTAGGCCTGACCAAGCATCTGGAACAGAGATTTATCACAGGATCCAGGGTCCCTTCACTCACCATTCCCTTTCCATGCCGAGACCAACCCAATCCCATTCTGACCTTCTCCTCTTCGGCCTTCCCAATGAGCTATGAAGGCTGTCTGTCTTCAGCAGATGGTCTGTCTCAGAAGATGGTCTAACTCAGAAGAGTTCCCCCGTGGAGGGAGCTCTTGGTAATTCTTGACCAAGTGAAAGGCCCACTGACCATCCACTGTAATAGCTGCTGAACTGCTGTGGTTTAGACAAAACAAGCAATGGTCCCTGTTCTTAGGCAACTTAGAGTTTCAGGGAGCTGGTCAAGGAAACAAATACACCAATAAAAATATACTTACAAATTACTATACCCCATGAAGGAATCAGCTGCCATAAGAGAATCAAGGTGGGAGATATTTTGGAGAAGGTGGCAGAGGAGCTATCTGCAGAGGCAACACATCAGCTTCAGAACAAATGAAATGGGGACAAGGAAGGTGCGCATTCTAGCAGACGCACAGCCTGTGCAAAGGTATGAAGATGGGAATTCCCAACAGGTTCAACAAACTAAGTGAAGACTCGTGAGGCCCCAGCATAGTAAAAAAGAAGAGCGTGGATGGTGGGGTAGGAGCTAGATGAGGCAGAACCTCGCAGCTCACCGAGAGGATTTGCAATTTGGTCTAAATGCCATGGGACACTCTTGAGGGCAACAGGATCCGATGGAAGGGCAGGGGCTCTGGTTTATGAACACATATTTTATTTAAAATGTTTCTTCTCACTCAATTGAAACTGTGAGGTAATCCCTCCCACACCCTAAAAAAAAGACACAGAGGAGCATTTTGCTTTGTCTGCTACTTGTTTAAAATGAGTTCACAAAAATAAAACTTCTTCAGTCAGTTCATCATCACAGAGTCCCCTCAGCTGGAAGGAGAATGCCCTTACACATAGCACAAATTGAATACCCAACCTCAAGCCCATGCCAAATGTTGAATCTAAGATAAATGAGTAGGAAATATAACCTAACCCAGCTCAAAGGAATAACGCCATCCTTATTCTCAATCACTGAAAACCGCTGGATGTATTCATTTATGCAACTGACTTCCTGTATGCCAGGCACTGTGCTAGGCACTCCAGATACAGCAGCAAACCATAGACAGAAATTTCTGTTCTCACAGAGCTTGAATCCTGATGGGGAGGAGACTACAAACAAGACAGGTCAATTATAATTTATATTAGAAAGGGATGAAAGTGTGGAGTGTGAGGCAGGGAAGGGAGTTAGGGAGTGTGGGTGGTTGCAACTTTAAATACGATGGTCAGGAAAGACCTCCCGGGGCGACATAGGAGGAGGAGGAGAAGTGACGACTTGCACCTCAGGGGAAAGACCACTGGGAGCAGAGGGGAGACCAAGCCTGATATCCTTAAGCAGGTGCACCTGGGGAGCGGCAGGGAGGCCATGTGACTGGAGCGGAGAGCGAGGAGGGGAAGGGGAAAGAAGGCAAAAAGGGGACCAGATCACATAGAGCCTCGGAGGCCATGGTTGGGGCTCTGGGAGCCATCTGAGGCTCTGAACGGGGAAGTGACATGTTCCATGCTTTGAGAAGGCCCATGCTGGGGGTTGTGATGAGAATGGGCCGCATGTGTGGGGTATCTGGAGGAGCAGGTGGGAAGCCGCTGCAGTGATGGTGGAGCTGCCGCTTGCTAGAACCAGGGTGGGAGCTGTGGATGTGCCAAGAGACGATCGGATTCCAGATCTATTTTTGAGGCTAGAGGTTTGGATGTGGGGTGCAGAGAAAGGATGAGTCAGGGATGATACCACAGGTTTTGGCCCGAGAAACAGGAAGGAGGGAATTGCTGTTCACTGACATGGGGAAGACTGAGATGGCTGATGATCAGATAAGGATTTTGGCTGGGATGTTTTAAGTTTGAGATGCTTATTAGACATCCCAATTGAAGACTTCAAGCAGGAGCTGAATATTCAGGGGAACATCCAGGGCCAGGGTCTGAAATGGGCATATACATTTGGGGGTCACCTGCCAATAGATGTTATTTCAAGTCACAAGAGTGGATGTGACCACCAGGAAGGGTATGGATAGCAGGAGAGGGCCAGGGTCTGAGCGCAGGAGCATCCCACAGTGAAAGGTCTGGGGAAATCAGGGAAAAAGCCCAAGAAGGAGCAGGAATTTGGAAAAGGAAAACAGGGAATGGTGATTTCTTGGAAGCAGAGCAAGCTGCATTTCCTGGGAGGTTCTGTCAACTGTGTCCAGCACAGAAGGGGAGGGATGAAAATGGGCCAGGGGAATTTCCAAAGTGGAGATCCTTGGCGGTTCTAACAAGAACAGCTTTACTGAGGGAGTGGGGAGGAACTGCAGGCAGTCCAGATGCTTCTTGGAAGAAGTTCTGCTAGAAGAGGGGAGAAGGCAATGTGTGGTAAGTGGAGAAGGAAGTGGGAGATGAGAAGATCTGGGAGAAATTGCTGGTGGATGCCTATGGAAATGGTCTAACTGAGGGAGAGAGGAGCTGCTGGAAAGACATCCTAGCAGGTGGCAAAGGGCAGGGCCTGGTGTGCAGGTATGTCCCGGGGGGTCCAAGGCAGAGAATACAGTCATTGGTTCTTAGTTTCTGTTTTTGGTTGGGCCAGTAAAGCCCCTTCCTCATCCCTCTTATCTGCTTATCAGTAGAGACAGAAACGAAAAACGAGGCTGATAAACACATAAAACAAAACCAAACAGAACAACAACACGATAAGATGGGTTGGACAAGCTTGGACATGCGGGCAATTCACCTGTCATATAAGGCAGGGAGGCAGCATCCTGGCAGCAGGTGGCAGTGGGAGTCAGTGGACGCTCTTTTCTGATCCCTGCAATTGTCTCAACAAAGTGTGAAGCAGGGTCGTCCATTGCCCGAGTAGTAGGGAGGAGATGAGGGAGGTTTGTTCATCATCACATTTGACCTAATGAATGAACTGATTTCTCTTTCACATATATCATAAAATCTGTTCTTACATTAGATGGAGAAAGAAGAGAAAGAGGACTAGAGAAAGGAGGAGAACAAACAGCCCTGAGCATCCTGAAAATCCAAGAGAAACCCAGAATGAGGCTTCTGGCCAACACTGAGAAGATCCAACAAATATTTTCTGAGTACAAATATAACCTGGTGAAGTGGGATTAGAGATGTCTATATTTCTGCTGAATGCACTTACTAAACTCCATGAGTGAAGGAGGGTTGCAGAGCATTCTGCATGGTTCAGGTGTTTGACTTCACTTTAGGAAAAGTAAAACTAAGAAAACAGAGAAGCTGGAGCATGTGCCAAATAAAGAACTTGCTCCTCAGGAGACAGAAAAGCTGAGCTAATTTTGTATGTACTATAAAACATTAGTCAGCTTCAGTTTTAGGTCTAGTTTCAAACCTGGAGTGTGCCAGTGGACAGGGAAGACTGCGTTGGCCTAAAGCATTTAGCCTTGCAAAAATAAATAGTATCATCAAATAAATAAAGCACACTTTATCAGGATTAGGCATAATTTATAATGACATAAAGGTGATGGAATTCCACATAATACAGGAAAAGAACAGGTTACTTATGATTTTTAAAAGTAATCATAATGTGAATTTCTACCTGCATTTTATTTTGAATAGTATCTTATTACCTATATTTAAAAAAAGTAGTCTCTACTTAAATTTTACAAACCACTGTATGAGAAACTTATTCTTTTAAAATCAATGCCATCCTGGGACCAGCATCACTGGAGGTCTCTAGTTACTTGCCAGGACATAAGGGGAATTCTCAGGGGAGCCCCACACACAAAGAGCTTATGAGTCTTGACATGGAAATCAATGTCGCTGGCCTTTTAATAACTCTGAAGAACAGGCTATGCTAGGAGTCAGTCTGTTAGATTGATCCAAAATAAACTGTCCCTGGCATAGTTGTTACGTAACATCATTTCTTACCATTTCTGATATCCCTTACACAGACAAGAAAAAAAATGAAAAGGTCATATCTCCCCACTGGGCCTCCATCAACAGGAACTAGACCTGAGCCCTTTGATAAGGGGCCTTCTGCACAATTGATTCTTTAAACCTCCTTCTTCCATAAACCTCTGCTTCTGTCTTCCAGTGCAAGTATTGACTGCCATACCCCATAATAGATCTCAATGTATGAAACAATTTTAACCACAAAAATCTAGTAAGAAAATTCAATAAGAGCTGACACTATAAAATACCATAAATCACCAGAGGTGGCCAGTGGATCAATTAGCAGGATATTGGCAAAACTCTGTAAAGCATTTGATTGAATAAACCTACAGCCACCTATCCAGCAAATGAACAATGACTGAAATTGTTGTGGGGAGTGAGTGGGGGAGGGTGGGAGGGTGGTGTGTGTATGTGTGTGTACGCGTGAGCATAAGAACAGACTATTTGGTGAGTAAATAGTGGAGGGAGATAGTGTGGATGAATTAATGACCAGGCTTCAAGGCAGCTCCGTAATTTGGGGAGATGATTTGTGCATTTGCATCGGCATTACTCTCCCCCACCCTTACTTTGCTAAAACTTAATACAATTTTTTCCATATTCACAGTTTTTATGAGAAAAACAATGCTTGCTAATTATAGGTAGTTTATAACAAACTTATAAGAAGCATTCACAGAAAACCAAAAATCACCTCAAGCGTCATCACCCCAAGATAAGCACTATTATTATATTAGAGAGTTCCTTCCATTCTACTTTTTTTTTTTTTTTTTTT